>NW_004524672.1:10164555-10178695 GCF_000260255.1 Octodon degus
TTTATTTATTTATTTATTTATTTTTCAGTACTGGGGTTTGAACTCAAGACCCTGGGCTTGCCAGGCAGGCGCTTATTCTACTAAGCTATCTCCCTGGCTCCTGCTCCTTATTTTAAAAGCAATGGGAGCTCTACAAGTGAAATTTATTACAAGAGAGAAGAGGTGGAAGGGATCTCTGGCTTGAAGGAAAACTGCTGGGTGTGGCGGTGCACACCTGTAATCCCAGCACTCTGGAGGCTCAGGCATGAGGATCACCACAAGTTTCGGGGCAGCCTGGTCATCATAGATCAAGGTCAGCCTGGAATACATAGTAAGACCTTGTCTCAAAAAATAAAATAAAAAAGGAGATCTAACATATATAAGTAAAGAACAGAGGAAAAAAAGAAAAAGAAAAAGAAAGGGGGTTTCCAGCGAGATAGCTCAGTGGACTAAAGTTCCTGCTTAGGCAAGCTTAGGCAAGAGCAGGGACCGAGGTTTGATCCCTGGCGGAAAGGAGTCTGAGCTGCATAGTGAGACCCTGCAACAACCAAATATGTAAAAAAGAAAAAGAAAAGGGGGGCATTTGAAAGAGGGGGCAGCACATGGGAGCAGGAGCCAAGGAAGGCAGGGCTGCTGCTGCCCCAGGACTGGGCTGGAACTTTAGCTTCCACTTTACTTAGTCCTAGAGGATGAGTGTGAGTGGCTGCTCCCCCTGCAGGGAGTTTTTCTTTTCTGTGCTTGGGTGGAATCCTGTGCAGGCGCTCTGCCAGTGGGCCCCACTCTGCAACAAGCTCCTGTGCCTTTGATTATGGAGTAGGCAGAGGGACTTTGGCATGGCCCCCCAGGAGCTGGGCAGGAGCCCCCAGCCTCTGCTTTTCACACCACTCCCCCACCCAGCTCTCACTGAGCCCTAGGTTCCTAAGTCCAGCCCACCTCAATCCCAATAGCATTGCTGGCTGCTGCTTCTTTCCTCCTGGCAGTCCGCAAACTTGTAAATGAACACCTACTATGTGCCAGCACTCTGCTAGGTAGTGGGGAGAAAACCCCTACCTTCATGGGGATAGGAAAGATGATAGAGTCATGACAGTCATTCATCATGTCATCTTCCACACACAAGGAAGATCACATCTGGAAGGCTTACAGAAGGCTTCAGGGGTGGGGAGAGGGCCAGTCAGGGAGTGGGGGGGGGACTTTTCAGGGGAGGGAGTGCTAGAACAGTACTATAAGGGGTTCAGTAGAAGGCAAAAGGAAGGAAAGGTGTTTGAGGCAGAGGAGTAGTCACTGTAAATTTCCTACCTGGAACAGGGAGGGTGTCAGACAAGGTGGGCAGGAAGTTGATTTCTTTGTTTTTATTATATATGTACTTGGTACAGGGTGTCGCTACACAGCTTGGACTCCTAGTGATCCTCCTGTCTCAGCCTCCCCAGCACTGGGATTACAGGTGTGCGCCACCATGCCCAGTTTTGGTGGCCAGCACAGCATCTGGGGCTTGCATAGCATACAGTACCAGGGATCAAACCTGTGTCCTTGCACTTGCCAGTCAGGCACTTAGACCACTGAGCTGTTCCTCAGCCCCAGGAAATTGATTTTTATGTAGTTTTTTTTTGTTTTTTTGTTTTTTTTGAGACAGGGTCTCACTATGTATTCCAAGCTGGCCTGGAACTCATGCCTCAGCCTCATGTGTACTAAAATTACAGTTCTGAGCTACCACACCCCACCTGGCAGAAGCTGAAAGAATGTAAAGAAGAGCCTAGTGGGAGATTACACTGAAGGGATTTGGGGTGATCAGACCAAGAAAGTGCCTTCAAGGCCTGGAATAGAATTGTTAATTCTCAGTGGGAGCTCTGCAAGCAGAATTTATTGCAAGAAAGAAGAAAAGAGATGCAAGGGATCTCTAGATTAAGGGAGACCTAACAGAAATACGTAAAGAACAAACAGGCAAAGTTGAACTATAGCACTTAAGGATGCACATTAGGATAACAAAGAAAAATACAGATGCTCCTCAAGTTATGATGGGGCCAAGGATAAAAATTTTAAGTCTAAATGGAAACATCAGAGCTTACAGCCTAGCTTGCCTTGGACATGCTAAGAGCATTTAGAGTAGGTAGCTACTTACCACCATAAACATCAGTACAGTACTCTAACACAAAGACTACTTTTAAAAAAAGTGTCACATATCCCATGTAAGTTGTACTGAAAGCAGAAAAACCAGAATGGTCCCATGGGTACAGCAGACACAGCTGGGTATCTAACAGACGTGAAAGGATGCAAAAACACAAAACATGACATCCAAAAAGTGTTGGCAACTTAAACTGTACAGGTCCACTATAAAGTGTGGGTTGTCTGGGCTGGTGAGATGGCTCCGTGGTCTAAAGCACCTACTTAGAACAAGCTTGGCAAAGAATCAGGGACCCCAGTTCAATCCCCAGCACCACATGCCAGCCAGCCCCGCCCCCTGGTGGGCTGAGCTGGCCACACACACACACACACACACACACACAAAAAAAAAAAAAAAAAAAAAAAAAGTGTGGGTTGTCTTCCTCATGCTGGGGGCGGGGTCCTGACTGGAAGCTACAGCTCAAAAGCGCTACACCAGGGAAAGATCAAAATTCAAAGTGTGGTTTGTAATGTATGCATGTCGCTTTTGCACCTTGTAAAGAAAACCATCAGAGGCCCTAAACTGAATAAGCTGGGAGCAGCCTGTAGGTAGCTACTTACCACCATAAACATCAGGCTTTTTGCTCTGGGGAAGGGAGGCGGTTCTCTCTTTAGGAGCAAATGGGGTGGGGTGGTTGGCAAGATTCAGCCCCTTCTTGGGGCTCGATTTGTAGGTGTTCACTTGTTCTTTTTTATGTTGTTTTCTGTATCCATTACAGTACTGCAGCAATAAAAGTTTTTTTAAAACACCCGGTGGGAAGCCACTGTGGAGATCTGAAGACACAGTCAGGTCAGGTCTAAGCTTTGTGAGGACCTGACTGCGGAGGAGCGAAGGGGAAGGCCGAAGGCAGCTCTGAGGCTGCCCAGGTGCAAACCGTGTGGCTGGGACTTGGGCGAGTGGGCGACAGGGGAGACGGAAAGAAGCAGGAAGTTTGACTGATATCCAAGAGAGGTCTAGTTGACTTGGGGACAGGTTAGAAATGGGGGGAGGGAGTCCTCAGGATACCTCTGAGTTTCAGCCTATTTAGCAGGATGGGTGCCAGTGTCCACCTGGCAAGGAACCCCAGAAAAGGACCAGCACTGGGCTAAGCCGGGTGTGGGAGTCTGGACGTGAATCCCAGGTGCTTCTAAAATATGCAGGAGGAGCAGTCAAGCAAGCAGTTGAATCTATGGGTCTGGTGCTGAGTCATTAGGGTGCAGGGTGTGATTAAACTGGATTGCCCTGGGGACAGTAGGGCTGAGCACCACCAGGCAGGACAGTCTTTAATGGCTAGATGCAGGGGACAGAGGAGGGACTGTCTGTCTGGGATGGGGAGCACTAGGGCTCCACAGGAGCCAGGGGAGAGGGTACTTTGGGAGAAGGAGGCAGCTCTGTTGACCGCTTTGGGAGATCAGTCTTGAGGGTTAGCGTGTCCTGGAATGTGGGGAGAAAGCCACCAAATTGGCTTGACCTTTGGTCAGTCTTGCCAAGGCGCAAACACCATCCCAGCATTTTGTTGGGGAGAAAATGCCAGGAGCTCACCTTGGCTTCCAAAAGTAAAGTCCCCTCTTCTTAGCTTGGCCTCGAGTTCCTGCTAGTTTTGGTTCTTGCTTGTCTTCCTTGTCTCTCTTGAGTTTTGTCTTCACAACTGGCTCAGGCTCATGGTGCCTCTTGGTCAGACCTTACCCTGTCCTCATCCTCAATCTGTCCACCTTGCCCCCTTCAGCCTCTACATCCCCCAAGATCTCAGACCCCTGTAGCTGGCAACAATCCCTCTGGCTCCCTGGGAAGCTGCTTTATAGGAAGAGCAGTGTTAGAGTGGATTGTTTCCCCTCATTGCTTCTGGTGTTTTGGAGGGCATGAACTTACACTGGCCTGTGATAAACTGGGGCCCTGTTAAACTTCAGGACAGGAAAGGATATCCCCCAGGGCAGGGTAGGAGGAATCAGAAGACAGAAAGGTACCTTCTCACCCAAAGTAGGTCTTCTGTGGCACCCAGCCCCAACTCCATAGGGCCCTGTCTCAGC
The DNA here is from genome assembly GCF_000260255.1 of Octodon degus. NCBI lineage: Eukaryota > Metazoa > Chordata > Mammalia > Rodentia > Octodontidae > Octodon > Octodon degus. Next base: position 10,168,699 of record NW_004524672.1, read on the forward strand.
AGGTCTAAGCACAGAATCACAGTTTCACCTCCTGGCATCTTGGCACACTGTTCTTCAAGAAAAACAAACAAACAAACAAACAAACAAACAACACTTCAGGAAAGCTTGTCTCCAGGACAGAAAAATGCAAATCAAAAAGGAACTCCAGTTTTTAAAATTAAGAGCAACATTTTAGAGGGCATGCAGCTAAAAACTGGCAGAGATGTGGCGAATCCCTTGTGTGTCGCTGGTGAAGTCGTGTATTTGACCGTGCTTTCTGGAGAGCATGCCGACAAAACCCACCATACATGGTAGGATTTTACTCCTGAATCAGTATGCAAAAGGCAGTTCATCAAGAAGAGAAAGCCTGCTTCTGCATAGAAATATGACCACAATTACATTTTCTGTAGTAGGAAAGAACTAGAAGCGTCTGCAGTGCCTCACAGGTAGGGGAGTATGGTTAAAAGAGTCAAGGGGTGAATAAATTAAGAAAATACTCAAAATTCTCTGGACTGTGGACTTCCCTGACAGTCAAGGTCAGAGGACTGCAGGAGATTTCTCCCCCTTTTCCCTCCAATATAGGCCTATATTATATACCTGGTAGATGTCTATGGAGCACCTAAGTGGACTGCTTGTAGTGCCTGCCATATATGCCATCTGCCTTCCTGTTGCTCTTTCCTCCAGAAGCCTTCTTCCACTATCCCTCAGCCTTAGGTCTTTAATCTATTTGCCTGACTCTATGAGGCCAGATCATGCAGGAGGCTGTCGTGTAGTCCAGTGGCTGAGCCTCCTAGCTGCCTATCTACTGTGCCTCCATCAGAAATGAGCCAGAAGGTGACTCCCCATGAGAAGAATAATTGTTTAATCAAAATCATCACGTGCCTCCTGTGTCCTGGGCACATACATGTCACAGGCTGGGTTCTCCAGAAGTAGATGCTGTGATGAGTTTGGCATTCAAGGGGCTTTCTGGGCACCAACACCTGCAGAAAGAGAGAAGGAAGCAGGATTGGGCAGACAAAGCCTCTGCCAACCTCCAGTCCAGCAGCCTGGAGCTCTGGAGAGAGCTTGGCCACCAGAATGTCTATTACGGGATCCAAATTGCCAGACCTTTGCCCCTTTGGCCCTTTCTGTCATCAGCTGTGTAGGCAGCCCCAGAGAGTGCAGGGGTATTGTCTGCCACTGAGGCTGGCCCCAAAAGAGCTGATGGCTGGGGACTGTTGACCACACAGACTATTTACATGCATAGGACACTGGACAGATGAGGAAGCTGAGGCCAAGATCACCACCACGAATGGTTTTATCACTCCAGCTGGTGCTTTTGCCTATACCCCAGCCCTGTCCTCCCCATGTACCCCATAGCAGTCCAGCATTACACCTGGAAGGAAGGTAAAGAATCAAAAGGAGCCACCAGGAACCCAACAGGATCGATGCTGTCAAAGGCAGCATCCAGAGTCCTCCTCACCTAGCTCCCATCTCCAGGAGTTGGGGCTCACACGTTCCCTGAGCCTCCTGTGCCCGTGGACCTGCACGTGCCTCTGTAATGGCAGAGACCCCCTAGTCTGCCTCCCCATCACAGTGAGTCTTTCCAAGGCACAGACAGTGCCCCATCATTATTTCTTTTTTAATTAATTAATTAATTAATTAAATTTTGTGGAACTGGGGATTGAACTCAGTCCCTGGCACTTGCCAGGCAACCACTTATTCTACTGAGCCACCTCTTTTTTTTTATTTTAAGTAAAACAATTTATTATTGTTATAATTAGTCAAGTTTATTTTTCTACATAACTTGCAAATTTTTCAACATCAAATATTTGCATCATTTGCTTCTGTTCATGTTTTCTCGACCACTGTCCTCATTGTTCCTTCTACATTGCCATGCCATACCTGAGGCAATGAGGTATTTTTAACAATTGCCGAAGGACTTGTACATTCACTTGCAGCTATCTTATTACATGTAATTTTCTTCAGTTATCTTCTACAATAAGTTCTTGAAAAATATTGTTCTCAACCTCATACATCTTCAAAATGCATAAACTTTGTTGTACTTTGAACAGCCTGGGGACAGACCCCCCAGGCACTGCCGCCACCCTGAGCCCTTGGCTGATGGCGACCCACTTGTCTTGCTGCTTCGGAGACTGTGCAGAAAAGCCATTATTTCTTTTTTCTTTTTTTGGCAGAACCAGTGATTGAACTCAGGCCCTTGCGCTTGCCAGGGAAGCGCTTATTCCACTGAGCCATCTCCCCAGTCCAAGCCATTATTTCTTAAGCATCATTGTACTTTGCATTCCAGAAAGTGTATTCGTTTTCCTGTTGCTGGGACTCAATACCCAAGCCCCACAATTTAAGAAGCTACACTTAGCTTGTGGTTGCAGGGAAGTCACTCCCTGATATGCTGGCTCCAGTGTAGAGACATTGTGGCAGAAGGCGAGGGAAGGAAAGCCGTCGGTGGCAGCTGGGAAGAACAGAGGAACAGCATCAGACAAAGGAAGAGTCTGGAGATCTGACACAGACCCAGGGTCACACTGCCATCACTAGCCCACATGGGTGCTTTATGAATCCTCGAGGGAGCGCCACGCCAATGAAGTTGATTTAGTTAAGCATCTCCACCCCCACAGGAAAGCAAGATTATATCATTTAGCTTTGGAAATATCCAGGGTGTGATCAAATTCAGCTCAACTACTTTCGAGCGCATGGATTCAGGAAAATACCTAGCTAGAGTTCACAAGCCTCTAAGGATTGTGGTGAAGCCCAGCAGCCAGCAGATGGCGCCAGACCCTAAGGAGCAGATTGGAGGCGCGCTGCGGCCCACCCAGGGGAACGTTGGAAGAGCTTCGCAGAGCCGAGGGGGAGCCAGGAAAGAGGCTCAGAATAGACCAGAGACCCCACGGCGGGCGAGGGACGGAGGACAAGGGGAAAGCACGGAGGAGGGGTAGGAGAGCCGGCGGGGTCGCAGGCGAGGCATTTTCTCTTGCGCGCTGATAGTAGAGACCAACCTTCAGCTTACAAAGTAACTAAGCATTGGGGGCCAGGTATACGGCTCAGTGGAATAAGTGCTTGCTGGGCAGGGGCCAGAGTTCAATCCCCAAAAGAAAAAGTAACTGAGGGTCTACTCCAGCCCCACCACCTAAAGGATCAAACTCGGGACCTTGAGCTTGCCAGACAGACACTTTGTGGAACCAGGGATTGAACTCAGATCCTTGAGATTGCTAGGGAAGCACTTATTCTACTGAGCCATCTCCCTGGCCCTAGGCAGACATTTAGGCCACTGAGGTATCTCCTCAGCCCTTTTTATTTTTTGGTCTTTTTGAGACAGCCTTGCTATGCAATTCAGGCTGGCCTTGAGCTCACTTGCAGCACAGGCTGGTCTTAACTCATTATATAGCCCAGGCTGGCCTCGAACTCATAACAATCCTCCTGCCTCAGCCTCCCAAGTGCTGGGATTACAGGCATGCACCACCATAGCCAGCCTTATTACTTTCTTTTACTTACCATTTGTTTCCCCCCCACCCCCACCCCGTGTTGGGAATTAAACCCAGGGCTGTTGCACTGAGCTACGCTCTCAGCCCTTTTATTTATTTTATTTTATTTAAATTTTGAAACAGGATCTTACTAAATCACTAAATTGCCAATGCTGGGCTTAAACTTGCTATTCTCCTGCCTCAGCCTCCCAGAGTGCTGGGATTAGAGGCAGCACCATACTCAGCCTCATTCCTACTCCTTCTGTGTCTGTAGTAGGTATCATAGCATGCATGATTTATGTATCAAAATTTCATAACTAAAACCTTTTTCTTTCCAGCAAACAGTAGAATTTTCAAAAATTTTAGTTCTGGTTTCCTGTACTCTTAGTGTAAACATTACAGTTGGAAATGTTTTAATTCTTTAACACCACAGGACCACATGACTGACTGATTGTAGTAATAAGAATTGAAGCCAGGGCTTAAAATATGCTAGGCAAGCTGAGCTACAGCCCTGGCCTTTATTTACATGAATTTTTTTTTTTCAGTACCAGGGATTGAACTCAGGACCCTGCACTTGACAGACAAGCTCTTATTCTACTGAGCTATCTCCCTGGCCCCTCATTCCACATTTAGATTTATCAGTATTTTTTACCATTCACTTGCTCTTTATTCTTTTTTTCTCTTTTAGTTTTCAGATCTAAAATCACTTGCTTTTTGAAGCACATAATCTAGAATTTCCTTTACTGAGGTGATTAAACCTTTTGTCATAGAATACTTTTTTGTTTTCTTGGTAAATTTTCTCTTATTAGAAGTTGGAGATTACTTTCAGCACAGTGAAAATATTCTGCTGGCCCTGGTGCTCGCTGTCTACTGCAAAGTCAGCTACCAGATGGTCACAATTCTTTTTTTTTTCTTCCTCGATACCAGGGATTGGACTCAGGACCTTGTGCTTGCTAAGCAAGTGCTTATTCTACTGAGCTATCTCCCCAGGCCCTACAATTCTTATTTCATACATAAGGAAACTGAAGTTTGAAAGTGGCCCCCCAGTTCTTTGAAGATACAGCATCTGTTTTATTTTCTCCAGTTCCATCCCAATGTTTTCTCTTTGCCTTGGTTTTCTATGAGTTTTGCTGTGGTATTCAGAGGTGTGAAGGGCTTCTCCTTTGCCCCTGTGGAGCAGTGATGGTGAACCTTTTAGAGTTTTCAGTGATAACAGCCCCCTGCAGCCCGCGGGCCAGGGTTTCCCCACCACTGCCCAGGGATTCATACCTTCCTCCTGCTGAGACATTGTTATCTTTCAGCAGTTCCAAAAACCTCAGGTAATCTCTACCCATTTCCCTCTCTGCTCTTCTTCTGGGATTTGGTTTAAGTATGTTTTAGACTTTCCCATTCTAACCTCTGTGTCTATTTCTCATGTGTGCTTTTGCATATTTAACTCTGCATTTCATTCATATATTTTTTTTCCCTTTCTTTCTTTCTTTTTGAGACAGGGTCTCATTGTGTAGTACAAGCCAGTCTTAACTCACTATGTAGCCCAGTCTGGCCTCAAACTCATGACAATCCTCCTACCTCAGCCTCCCAAGTGCTGGGATTATAGTCATGTGCCACCAGGCCTGGCTTTCTAGGGAAATTTTTTTTTGGGAGGGTAGACTAGGGACTGGGGATTGAACTCAGGCTCATGCGCTTGCCAGGGAAGCACTTATTCCACTGAGCCATCTCCCTGGCCCCTCAAGGGAACTTTTGGCTCAGTGTTCAGTTTTCTTTTCAGTGTTGCCTAATCTATTGTTGAATTTTTTTATTTACTATTTCTATTTATGTATTTATTATTTTTATTTCTTTATTTACTTGGCGGAACTGGGGATTGAACGCAGGCCCTTACACTTGCCAGGCAAGCACTTATTCTACTGAGCCATCTCCTCGGCCCCCCCCACCATTTCTATTTACTTACACTTACGTGTTCTTCACTTCTAGAAGTTCTATTCGCTTGTTTCAAATCTGCTGTGCTGCTTTTTTATAGTTTCCTATTTGCTCCATGTGCTTTCTTTCTTTTTTTTTTTTTTAAAGAATTTATTTGTTGGGGGCCTGCCCCTTAGCTCAGTTCTTTAAGTGGCTGCTTCAAGAAAGCAGTCAGGCTCAGGTTGCTGTGGTTCAAGCCCCACAACTCAAGACAGCCATTCATGCCTTGAAGGCATTCGGAGCAAAAAAAAAAAGAATATATTTGTTTATTTATTTTGTGTGTGGCCAGCTCAGCCCACCAGGGGGCGGGGCTGACTGGCATGTGGTGCTGGGGGATTGAACCATGGTCCCTGTGCTGTGCTTTGCTTAGCTTAGCTTGTTCTAAGTAGGTGCTTTAGACCACTGAGCCATCTCACCAGCCTTCCATGTGCTTTCAGACTTGTATTTTTTAACATAATGTATTAGGTCTTTTGCTGCTGTACCCAAATACCTGACATACGCAATTTAGAGGAGGAAAGCTCTATTTGGCTCGCAGTTTCAGAGGTTTCAGGCCAAGGTCAGCTGACTCCAAGACAGAGCATCATGGGAGAGGAAAACTCCTTACCTCATGGCAGCCAGGAAAGAGAGTAAAAGGGAAAGAGCCAGAAAGGAGAGGGCCAGGCACAGGGCCTGAAGCCTGCGCCCCAGGAACCCACATACTTATGCCCTCTTCCAGGAAACCCCCTGACCTGGGAACTCATGGATTAATCTACCTGACTGGCTTAGAAGCCTCATAACCCATTCAAATTCTTCACCTGGCAACCCAGTCTTCCACAGAATGAGGCTTTGGGCAACATTTTAGATTAGGCCTAGTAACTCCAATTTCTGGAGTTCTTATGGGTGTCTTTTATTCTTTCTTTCTTGCTTCCTTTCTTTCAAGTCAAGGTCTCACTATATAGTACAGGCTGACCTTGAACTTGCTTGTGTAGCCCAGGCTGCCCTCAAACTCACGGTAAACCTCCACACCTGGTTATTGGTCTATTTCTGCTATCCTTTCTGTTCATCCTTGCTTACAACTCCTGGTTTCCTTGTGGGCCTAATTATCGTTACCTATGTGGGAGAGGTTTAGGGGAGGTTTATTTTTTGTTTTTTGGTGCCAAGGACTGAACCCAGGGCTTCCAGCTTGTTAGGCAGTCTTCACCTGTGTAGTGGGCATTGCTAGACTAGTTTGTGACTTTGGGAGAAGATAGAATGTTCCAGAAAACACTCCAGCTTGCTTTGGCCATGCGTGGGGGTCTTTATTGACTTAATACCACCTAGAACCAAGTCCAGGCTGGACACTGGACTATCAGATGCTGTGCACCATGCCTGTCAATCCATAGAAGAGCTAGTTTGCTTCTTCACATACTTATTCTGATGGTGTGGTCCTTGTAATACCAGTTTTTTTTTTCAGATGGAGTCTCCTATCATACCAACTGTGTGTGTCCCAGGCCAACTCATAGACCACCTCTTATTTTTGTTTCTGAGTGAATTGTCTTGGATCCCAAGACACACACACACACACACACACACACACACGCACACACGCACAAACACACAAAGCTTCCTTTTAAGTATTTTTACTGTGACATTAAAGAAGAAGGGAGGAGAATGGCCCTTGGTAGAATGAAAGCTGAACACACTTGCTAGAGTGAAAGTTATTTCCTCACTAAATTCATTGTGTACCTATTTTCTTTCAGCTGGGCCTTATCTTTTCAGAGCTTCTACCAAAGTGCTTCATATTTGTCCAGAATTGAAAGTTATTTTTAGTGGAAGATGTTTTCTGCATAGCTCATCTGCACAAATGCCTAAATCTTTTGTATTAGCCAAACCTTTCCTCCCAGCAGCCTTACACTGGGGACGCTGAGGCCAGGAGATACACTTTATGCTGTGTCACTTCTTCCTGGGAGAATAAACAGAGAAACCACAGCTTGAGTAGGGAAGGACAGTGGGGCAGCAGGAAGTGAGCCTTCCTCAACTTGTTGTTTCGAAATGTTTTCCACCACCTAGCTAAACTGCCTTAACCCATGTAGCTAGAGCTCAGTAAATAGTTGCTGTTGCCAGGATTACTTTATATCCAAACTCACCTGTTTGTTAGTACTGGAGATTGAACCAGATCTTTTCCACTGAGCTATATCCCTGGTCTTTTCTTATTTTTTATCTTAATGTAGGACTTCATTAAGTTGCTAAGCGGCCCAGGTGGGGCTTGAATTTGAGATCCTCCCGCCACCATCTCCCAGAGTGCTGAAATTACAGGAGTCCTCCACCACCACCACGCCCTGCAAAACTCATCTTCTTTAGGAAGCATTTCTTCCATAATATCCTACCTTTTTTTCACTCTCTTTCTTCAAGTACTGTTTAGCTGTATTGTCACCCTGTTCATTTGCTCTGATTTTGCAAACATGCACTATTTCTTGGGGAAATTTAATGAGGGAACAACACCCACAGAAACCTTTGAAGATGCCTGTATCTTCTATTTTTGTTGTTGTTTTTTTTAAAATTATTTATTTATTTTTACATTTATTTATTGTGTGTGTGTGTGTGTGTGTGTGTGGCCAGCTCAGCCCACCAGGGGGCGGGGCTGGCTGGCATGTGGTGCTGGGGGATCGAACCGCGCTCCACTGTGCTTTGCTAAGCTTGTTCTAAGTAGGTGCTTTAGACCACTGAGCCATCTCTCCAGCCCTGTTGTTGTTTTGTTAATTCCTGTGTTAGGATTATTTCAGCTGCAGGAGACAGAAAATTCCATTAAAGCATTTTAAAACTTCGTTGCTTTGTGTAACTGAAAACCCAGTAGTAGGTCCTCAGATACAGCTTGAACCAGGGACACAGGAAGGTCAGAAGGATCTAGTCCTTTCCATCCTATCGTGGTGCTATTGTAACATCAGTTACTGGAATTCTGGTGGGCTCCCGGGATCTAGATCCTTGTGCATTACAAGGATTGGACACATAACACAGATACACAAGAACACCCAAGAAAAGATTGTTGATAAGGTGCTCAAAAAGGAGTTGGCTCATACCAGAAAGAGAATTGGTTTGAGCCCTCAGGGTGTGGGACTAGGTATCTTTTATTTCTGGTCACGAATTCAAGTCCCTCCCTCCCCAGAGGCCTGTCCTGGGCCTGTTTGGCAGCTCACACTGAGTGATGTCCTCTGTACTAACTGTGCACGTCCTTTCTTACACTTCACTTTGTTATCATTGTGTCCCTGAGATGCAGCCCGTAGGGTCAGTACATGATGAATTCATCTGTGGCCAAAGAGAATTTCCAGATACTTTGAGATGTCTCTGTGCTTGTACGTGATTTGAATATTTCCCCCACAAACTGATCTCTGAGCTACTTGTTTGATGCTATTGTTTGAGAGTCAGAGGGATAGGGCCTTGGCCAGGACCAGGATGATTGGTGAGGACTTGTTCCTTAGCCTGATAGAAGGCATGCTCAGGCCAGGGCTCACTCCTATTCTAATGGCTCCTCTATCTCCTTATGTAGCCTCGTTCTTAGCTCCATTCTGCTTAGCAGCCTCCAGAATCCCCACATTTACATCCTCACCAATCCAAATCTAGCAAGAAAGAGTTCCTGGTAGTTCCAGCCAAAGCCCCAGGATTCACCCCATTGGGCTAATGCTGCCGATGGCACACTCACTGCATGTGGCCAGAGGAGGTATTAAGCATGTGGTTCGCTTAGTTTGAATCTGAGGTACTTGCTGGAATCATCCAGAGTCAACCCTCCAAAGATCACATGCTCGGAGATTGGGAGAATTGTGGCTTCCTGAAGGAAAACTTGCAGGTTTGCTAAAAGAAGGAAGAGTGACTGGGTAGGGCCAGCCAGATAGCTCAGCAGACTAAAGCGCCTACTTAGGCAGAGCACAGCGGCCAGGGTTTGATCCCCAGCATGCTGTGCTGGCCCTGCCCCCAGAGTGTGCTGAGACTGTGAATGAGACCAGGCGTGGTGATGCACGCCTGTAATCCCAGTGCTTGGAGGCTGAAAACAGTAGAATCACTACGAGTCTGATCTGTGTAGTGAGACCCTGTAGACCCTGTACTAAATACAAAGAAAAAAGAAGAAGAAGAAGAAGAAGAAGAAGAAGAAGAAGAAGAAGAAGAAGAAGATTCTTCCTGGGAGAATAAACAGAGAAACCACAGCTTGAGTAGGGAAGGACAGTGGGGCAGCAGGAAGTGAGCCTTCCTCAACTTGTTGTTTCGAAATGTTTTCCACCACCTAGCTAAACTGCCTTAACCCATGTAGCTAGAGCTCAGTAAATAGTTGCTGTTGCCAGGATTACTTTATATCCAAACTCACCTGTTTGTTAGTACTGGAGATTGAACCAGATCTTTTCCACTGAGCTATATCCCTGGTCTTTTCTTATTTTTTATCTTAATGTAGGACTTCATTAAGTTGCTAAGCGGCCCAGGTGGGGCTTGAATTTGAGATCCTCCCGCCACCATCTCCCAGAGTGCTGAAATTACAGGAGTCCTCCACCACCACCACGCCCTGCAAAACTCATCTTCTTTAGGAAGCATTTCTTCCATAATATCCTACCTTTTTTTCACTCTCTTTCTTCAAGTACTGTTTAGCTGTATTGTCACCCTGT
>NW_004524672.1:10178795-10192221 GCF_000260255.1 Octodon degus
AAGGAGAAGAAGAAGAAGAAGAAGAAGAAGAAGAAGAAGAAGAAGAAGAAGAAGAAGAAGAAGAAGAAGAAGAAGAAGGCGGCAGAGTGACTGGGGAAACACAAGCACCACTGCCCACTACCATCCCCAACAGAGCACAGAAAAAGGCTCAGCAGGGCCATGGAGCCAAATGAATTGCACTAGCGAGTGCCAGCTCTGAGCAGGTCCTCTGGACACTGGCACACATGCTGCTCTGCCCAGCCTTGCCAACAGGACAGGATCCAATGTGTCTGGTGACTGGATGAAGGCTCTTCTCAGATTCTCTACCACTCTGCCATGGGAGACCCTATTTGCGATTTATCAGTAATAGTTCTCATTTAACCTACTCCTTTAGCCTCTTTGAGCTGTTTTTCTTCATCTGATTTAAAAATAACACTTAAACTGGATCCCCAAGCCCATGTACTAGACAACTCAACTCTCCAGAGATGGCAGCCAAAGTCACCCTACGGTCAGGGTGCAGGGTCCTTATTATACACCCAGTCGGCCAGTGAGCCAAGAAGAAGAGTTTCAAGAAATATGATACCATGGCCAGAGGCTAAAATCAATCACCCAGGAAGTATATGTTACCCAACTAAGGCCAGCACCTTCTGCTGATTCGCCTTGTCAGAGGAGGTGGGGGGCTGGGCAGACAGAGGAGCAAGTCTGGGAGCTCCCATGAGACCAGGGCCAGGACACGGCCCCCAGAAAGAGCTCACCTTTAAAACTGGAAGAAATCACTACACTGTTGTGTTGAGCAGCTCTGGTGTCTGTCCCGAGCTGGGGTCCACCTCCAGTCTGTGGGCAGCAGGAGACAATGCCTGGAGAGTTAGAGTGCCGCAGTGCCTGCCTGCCTGCCTGCCTGCCTGGAGAATGCCCTGGCTGGAGATCTGGGGGTGCAGGGAGCAGGTGGTGAGGTCATAATAATAGTAACCACTTACTGAGCATGTATTACATGCCAGCCCTGTGCTTTCCATAAAGTTTAGTAGTTAAGTAGTAAGTGCTAGAGTCCAGAAAGCCCAGGTTTTATATTTGGCTCCATCACTCTAGCTTTGGTACTTTTGATCAAGTTACTTCATCTATTTATGCCTCTGTTTTCTCATCTGTCCAACTGCAAAAGTAAAAATATTTATCTCATAGAGTTACAAGGGGTTACATGGGATACTGCATATAGTATGTCATTATTTACATATGTAACTTCTCAAAGGAGAGGGAGAAGTAAGAATAATTAAGATGTGTTGCATACATGCACCAACTTCCCAGAATGAGTCTATTCATTAGGTAATCCAAACACATACAAATAAAAATTTTTAAAAATGTAATTTGTAGGGCTGGGGAGATAGCTCAAGGTCCTGAGTTCAATCCCCAGTACTGCAAAAAAAAAAAAAAAGTAACTTGTAATTCTACCATGACCCTGGAATGTGGATATATTAAGTGGAGAAAGGCTTGGCTACCTCAGCAAAGATTCAACTTGTCTGTGGCTTTAGGACAGAAGTTTATTTCTCTCTAACACACAGTCTGGAGGCTGACCAGGATAGGGTTAGGTGACCACCCTGTCACCTTATCTCAAGAGTGGTTTAGTTACAAAAGCAAATTTGCTCTTCACTTTCACATATGGCTTCTTGCCCTTCCATCTTCAGCTGCGGGATTATTCTGCAAAGCCTGCCAGGTACATCTTGGATTCCTTCAGCCTCCAGAATTGTCAGAAATAAATTTCTTTTCTTAATGAATTACCCAATCTGTGGCATTCTTCTATAGCAATCCAAAATGGAAGAAGACAAGTGGGAAGACCAGGATGGAAAGAGGGGAAGCTCCATCATCTTTAACCAGCATTTTCTGCCATTGGAGTCAAATGGCTATGCTAGCTTTCACCATCATATCATAATTCCAGACAGTGGCAAGAGGAAGATGTCCTTTCTTGTAAGTTGCAAACATTGTTGCTCAAATCTCATCAACCATTCTTAGTCACAAGTCCACACTATCTGCAAAGGAAGCTGAGAACTATAATCTTGCACTTAACATCATAGAGATGGGCTAGTAGAGAGTTTACTAGATTTACTAGTACAGGAAGAAGGGGAAAAGTCATCCATCTGACCATCCTGTAGAAAAGAACCCATTCATCACCCCTCAAAGAGAAGCAAGACTTTTCCATTTGAGTATAGCATCCAGAATGTCTGAAGAAGGATAGTGCCCCTATGGTGGATAGCTAACTGATGGTCAACTTCTTACACCCAGCTGAAATGAACTAGCTTGGTCTTGGGTGCAGGAGCACCACCTGAAGATTGTTGCCAGCAGCATAAAAGGCAAAATGGGAGAAGCTGTTAAAACACTGTTAGGGATACTGTTTGGGGAAGCTGTTGAAAGCCATTGGTTCTCCTGGGCTGTTCTGCTGGGTGATCTTGTCATGCTGCTTCCTGAAGAACTTGGCTGTTCTTGTTCGAGGAGGAGCTCAGGACCTCGTTATCACTGAGAATGGGTGTGGTTCATTTTGGGGGAGCTCTGGTCCTCATCTTGAGCATCGCTTCCTGGCTCCAGAGGGCAAGATAGTGCACGCTCAGCCTCATGGAGAAGCTTGTCACGTTGGCTTTCCTAATGGGAACTCAGCTTTCCTTATTGCTGGGGGATCTCAGGACCTCACTATTGCTGAGGATGGCTGTGGTACCTTTGGGGGAGCTCTGGTGCTTACCTTGAGCATTGCTTCCTGGCTCCAGCTCAGGTCCCTCACCTGCTGGCACAGATCCTTCATCCCACTGGCACAGACTTCCTAGCTTCCACCACTGACCTTTGGCCTCTCCAGCACAGATCCATGAAACAGTCCTGTATGAGACTTGTGGGCTCTAGGCCTCCAATTGGACTTGTGGGAGGCATTGTTATGAGCTCTAATTTGCAGCTGGACTCATGCAGGATATTAGGATCCAGGCCATCAGCTGGATTCCTTGGTCTTTGGTGTGTGACAGATTTCCTGTGCTCCTTGTGTATGATTCTTTGGGTGATTCATTATACGATAATATTATAAAATGTGTCCTGCATTACATCATTCCCCTTACAAAAGCCCCAAACCACAAAAGCCCCCTACTAGGCCCCTCTGCTCTTGCGACCTATAAACTAAAAGACAGATAAACCATGTCAATTAATCTTGACTGTCAGTTTGGCTGGATTAAGAGACTTTTGGAGAAGTCATTGGATAATGAGGGTACTAACCTCATCAATGAGTTAACCAACTGATGAATTCATAGCAGAATGGCCTGCTAGGGGTGAGGTCTTGTTGAAGACAGTGGGTCGTGGGAGCATCACCTTTGGGACTATATCTGCTCTCCTTTCCCTTCCTCTTTAGCTCTCCCCTTCTCTCTGCTTCTTTCATGCCATGAACTGAGGAGCTTTCCTTCTCTAGCCCCCTGCTCTAGGCTGTTTCTGCCTTAGAGTCAGCCTACCATGGACTGTGAGCCAAAATAAACCTCTCCTCCTTTAAGTTGCATGAGTCGGGTATTATGTCCCAGCAATGGAAAAAGTGACCAATATATTGTCACGCACATTCCCCATAGACAGCAGTGGGGGAAGAACAGAATAAACTAAATCAAAACCCCACTTGTCGTAGGAAAACTGGCAAACATCCAGTGGTTACTGGGTCTTTGCAATTACTAAATCCACCCGGACACATCTAGCTTCTTTGGGATCTGCTTCCTGGGAGAGCTCCCCTTCCGCCCTCCCATGTGGTCTCTGGCTTGGCCACTGAGCGGTTATTCCTGTGTCCACTTGTTAGAACACATCTTTCTCTCAGACATTATAGCTTTCCCAGCCCTCCTCCCACTGGTATAGATTTTAAAGATGAAGATAGTTGGAGAAAAGGGTCAAACCAGGCTTTGCTCACCAGATTTATGGTTTCATTGCCAGAGCAATGCCCGCAGAACCTTGGCTTCTCATTGGTTCTATGTTTGAATAGTAACAGCCAGTGGGCTTCTGCACACATCATTTTTATATCAAATTCTCTAGACTTGGTGTTCTTCCTGTTCTCTCTTGAACAGGTGGTGACCTTCTTGAGGCTATCTGACCAAGCATGCCTGGCTGTAAAGGGAGATCCCTTATTCTACTGTCTGCTCTTTGAGCTGGCTCTCACTGTCTGTGGATAAAACAGGGCGTGCTTGGGAAAGGATTAGGACCCCAGGCTGCCTCTTCCAAGCCACCCTTTACAGCTGCCTGAGCATGTCTTTCTTGCATGACCTCCCTAATGCCAGCAAACTGCAGCCAGGACACAATATTCTGAGTGTTTCCAACCAGCATCCATGAGTTACAGGCTCTGTGGACAACCTCCCCCCCCCCACAGAGACACACAACACTAGACCTAGAGTACCCATCCCCCAGCTTCCAGCCCCAACACAATGTCCTGAGTCATTTTCATAGGTACAGATCAGACTGGGCTCCTACCACTGCCTATTATTTAAAACAGTGCTCCATTCTCCATTTTCCACTCAGCAAAGTCTTCCCTGACTGTATCACCAAGACATGTGGATCTCCACCCCCCCACACACACATGCGCGCGTACACACACACACACACACACACACACGCATGCATGAGAAGGCCAAGTCCCCTTCCTACTCTCTTCAACTCTGTCTTTGCTGCAGTCAGGGCAGACACTGAGGGATGACAGGAAGCATACTCAACAAACTCAGCAAGAAAACCAGTTGCAATTTACCAAGCATGGTGGTGTACCCCGTAATTCCCAGCTACTTCAGGAGCTAGAGACAAGAGAATCATAAGTTCAAAGCCAGCCTGGGAAGCTTAGCAAATTCTGTCTAAAATAAAAGGGGCTGAGGATGTATTTGAGCACCCGTGGGTTCAATCCCCAATGCTGACAAAAGAAAAAGGAGAGAAAGAAAGAAAGGGGGCAAGACAGAAAAAAGAAAACCAGTACTTTATCACACCAGGGCCAAGGGCTGGGAGGGAAGAGCTTGGGGGGGGGGGCATCAAGAGGAAAGCCAGAGCAGCTGAGTCAGCATTCCCTATTGGGACACTGACTCAGGCCCCAGGAATGCCAAGGAAGGGGGCTGGCAGCACCAAGCCAGGCTGGGATCCCATTGGCACAGGGGCTTAGTATTCGGAGAGCGATGAGGCTGGGGTTGGGGCTCTGCATACCCAGACGTCTCCCATGCACAGGTAGATCACTCCCTCCAGGCCACCTGCGCCTTTGAGTGATATGCACCGCTCCCCACCTGCCTGAGCTGCCCCCTCCTTTCCTGACCTAAGAGAGGGCCTCCCATGGGGGACTCCTGGACTTACACTGACTACCCTGCCAGGATCATTCACGACACCCTCATCCTGTCTCCCGCCCCTAGTTGGTCAGGATTGGTTGTTTCTGATTCCAGAGCCTCGCTGAAGTTTGACAAGGAAGAAAACTGAGCGGCTCCACCTCTGTTTTGCCCCCTACAGTGGCGCCTGAGGAAGAAGAGAGGCTCTAGGACTTGGCAGCCGCCTTCCCCGCGCCCATGCACCCCCCCCCCCAAGCCCCAGCTGCCGGCCCATAGCAGCCCCCCTCTAGGTTGTCCTCAGAGACACTCCACCCCACCGTAGAGGCCCAGGCACCAGATTCCCAGGCGCGCCCCTTCCCTGCCCAGCCTACCCCTAGGCTGTGGGGCAATCACAGCTGCACGGGCCGGTCTTTCCCCCACCCCCAGTGCCCGCCGCCTGACACCCAATCAGAGAGAAACCGATCCGGCCAGGCCGGGAGCCAGGGGCCGGCCCAGAATAGTGCTGCCCAGCGCCGGGTCGCGCACTCTCTTGCGTCGGCTGAAGCTGAGGCTGGCTGCGTGGAGCCCGAGCTGGAGCACGCCCTGCGCAGGGTACCGGGGTCCCAGGAGACCCGCACCAGGACAGCAGGCGCCTGGAGCGAGGCTGCGGATGTGTGTTCGCACGTGAGAGTGCATGCCTGCTGGAGTGTTGGATATTTTTGTGTGTGAGCGTGGGTGCCCACGTAGATACGCTGTAATCTGTTGGATGTACGCCAGTGTGGTCCCATGTGTCTAGGAATGGCTGATGTGTGTTTGTATGTGTCTGGGTGTGTTTGGGTGTGTGTTTACATATGTGTGTGCGCGCCTGTATGTTCATGTGTGTACACATGTGCATGCAGTGGCAAGGAGAGGCCCTGGGTTTAATTAGGTCTTCCCCAGCCCTCAGACACTCCTCTCCTTGTAGACCCCGGTCTGGAGCAACTTTGGACGCCCTGAACAGCAAGGTAGGTGAATGCCCCTCCCTGTGGGCCAGCTTCTCTGACTTTCTTGGTCCACCTTTCTGGAAACTGCAACTCCCAACACCTAGCTGGGCTTTTATCAAGAGAGGTCTTTCTTCTCTCTGCTTCATTATGTCTTTTTCTCTTTTTCCCATTCTGTGTCTCTCACCTCCTCTTTTCCCTTTTCTGAAGACCTGGACCCCAGTGCTAACTTTACAACTTCCTAGCTGTGTGATTTGTGGCAAATTGCTTAAGCTCTTTGGATGTTTGGTCCCTCACTAGTAAAATGGAGATGATGATGATAATGCTTCCCTTATAATGTTGCTATGAGTATATTGGAGAAAAAGCCCTTTGGAAGTCTGCAAATATAGTTCTTAAGAATGCAGTAGTTGAGCTCATTGTACTACTTCCTACAACCAAGTAGGCCTTGTTCCCCCTTCCAGAGATGAGCATCCTAGAGCAGGGAGATGGCCTCTTGTGGCCATCACCAGCCATGAGCACCACAGAAAGAATCTGTGGGAAACCTGGGGCCAAAATGTCATCGAGGACAAAGCAGGAGGCTGCAGAGGATGGAGAGCCACCAGGACCGGGGGAAGGTGAGGCCAAGACCAGTTCTGGGGAGGTGGGAATCCCGGGCAGGACTCTGTCTTGGGTCTGGAGCAATGGTTGCATCCAGCCTTCCTCTGGCAGCCTCAGGCCCTCTATACAGCAGGGAGCAGCTGCCCCACAGAGCCGGGGCTTAGTGTGGCCATCTCAGAAAGATGGGTCAGAGCTGCTGTCCAATAGGACTCTGATCCTTGGCTTCGGCCCCACACAGCACCGAGGCTTCCCAAGGCTGCTTGAAGTCACTGAGACAGCACATGGGAATGTGTTCGGGAAGATGAAGTTACTGCCATCTCTTCCTTTTCCCCCGCAACAGGTGCCTGGTCCAGGCCAGCTGCTGAGTCCACCAGGCTAGAGGCCACATTCCCCAAAGCCACACCCTTGGCCCAAGACGCTCCCTTGGCCAGGATGGGGACCCCACCCAAGGGGTGGGACCTCCTGCCTGCTGACTGTGCAGCCTCCACCGTGGGCTCCAGCACAGACGATCTGGAGCTCTCTATGGAGTTTCCAGCCCCAGAAGCTTGGGACTGGGAACTCAAAGAGCTAGAGAAAGACAGACCTGCCCCAAGCCCATCCCCGCAGGCCCCTCTACTCAGCCTCGGTTGGGATGATGAGCTGCAGAAGCCGGGGTCGCAGGTCTACATGCACTTCATGCAGGAACACACCTGCTATGATGCCATGGCAACCAGCTCCAAGTTGGTCATCTTCGACACCAGCCTGGAGGTGAGGCGCTGGCTCCACCCAGCCTGAGTCCAGTCTGCATTCTTTTTTTTTTTTTTGCGGAACCAGGGATTGAACTCAGACCCTTGCGCTTGCCAGGCAAGCACTTATTCTACTGAGCCATCTCCCCGGCCCCCCAGCCTGCATTCTAATGGCACTGCAGCCACCAAGCATGTCTCCAGTATGGACCCCTGCAGGACCCTTTAAAGATTCCTTCTTAGCACCATGGAGACCAGTGGGGAGCAGGAGGGGTTTTATACTCTTTGAGAATGCTCTAATTGTCATCACAGATCTGCCACTTAGTATCTACAAAACATCAAGGAGGTCACTTCCCCCATCATCTCTAAAATAGGGACCAGAATGCTTGCTCCCCCCGCCCCCGACATTTCAGAAGAATCTCGAGGCAAGCCACACAAAGCAGGAGAGCTTTGTAAACTGTGGGATATGTATAGGACACTGCAGAGCCACTCAAGACAAAGGATAGGGAAATAGGGAACTTTCGGTACTAACAATAATAGAATGAGCTCTGGTACCTGCTCTTCCATTAGGCTAAGCTACCAAATGTCTGTACTTTTATTCTTGCCATCATTGCAGTTTAGCATATGGTAGTTATATTCCTGAAGCATGGTGTGTGTTTGTTATCTCAGTACAGTTCTGCTGGTCTATGAACAAGTATATTTGGGCTGGCCAAATAGCTCAGCAGATTAAAGCACCTGCAAGCAGGTGCAGGGGCTGCTCTATTCCCTGGCATGCCATGCTGGCCCCACCCCCAGGGGTGTGCTGAGAAGGCAATTGGGACTGGGTATGGAGGCATGTACCTGTAATCCCAGCTCTTGGGAGGCTGTAAACAGGAGAATCACTATAAGTTCAATCTAGTTGTGAGGCCCTGAACACCCTGTAGACCTTTCCCTAAGAATACATGTGGCACTTTTTTTTTTTTCTTGCAGAACCAGGGATTGAACTCAGGACCTTGTGCTTGCCAGGGAAGTGCTTATTCCATTGAGCCATCTCCCCTTCCCTAAGAATACAAAAAAAAGTATATTTATTTCAATAGCTTGGTTTTAATTTTAACGTTTGTTAGAAAAATACAAAAAGTGAGTATTGGTAGCATTACTTAGGATGAGCCCAAAATGAGCCAATATAAAATTTATCTACAGAAAAATCTATGTAGCTATGCAAATACTATCAAAATAATTATAACTGTATTTTTTAGATTGGAAGACACTGTACTGTATTTATACATATGACCTCCAAGTGGAAACACTAACTTGGTTTTTCACACACTGATATGTTTACTGAGGGTCCCTCAGCACCTCTGGTCACAAGTAGCCTTGTGCTCTGGCCAGTGTGATTTGTACAGTAGTAAATGTACCCAATAGTGATCATGGGCAGTGTGTGCCATGGCACAAGGAAGACAGGCAGGGTCATGTCCAGGAGGACCTGGGAGAAAGTCCCCATGGAAGGACCCTTGTGGGGGCACAAGGAAGCCCCCACAAGGTGGGGTGTGCCCACTGAGGGGCTGTGACAGAGGAGGAAAACCTACTGGAACTCAGCCCCCCAGCTAGCCTTTCCTGCCTTTCAGATCAAGAAGGCCTTCTTTGCCCTGGTGGCCAATGGCGTTCGGGCAGCCCCTCTATGGGACAGCAAGAAACAGAGTTTTGTGGGTAAGGAGAGGCTGGGAAGAGAGGTGGTGGGAGTGGAAAAGGGACATGTTGTATGGTACAGGGGTAGGGCACAGCAAGGGCCGTAGGCCGCCTAAGGCCATCAGCCAGCCTTCTCCCTGTGCCATGTCTACCCCTCAGGGATGCTCACCATCACAGACTTCATCCTGGTGCTGCACCGATACTACAGGTCCCCTCTGGTGAGGCTTGGGCTGGGGCTGTCAGTGGGCTAGGGTGGAGCAGAGGGGTGTCTTGAGGGAGCCTGGTGCTTGCAGGGCCCACATCTGACTTCCAGAGTCCTGTTGATGCTTCTAGGTCCAGATCTATGAGATTGAACAACATAAGATAGAGACCTGGAGGGGTGAGTGGAGAGAGGAGCTATGGGGTTAAGGGTGGTTCCCAAGGCCTGAGGCTGAGAATGGGCTGTGGGGAGCTCCTGGGGTGCAAGGCAATAGTGGGCCTCAGGTGCCTGCAGGATGGAGAACAGTTGGGCTGTAGAGTGACGTAGCTGCAGCTCCCCTGGCTTGACTGCTTTTCCTGCAGAGATCTACCTTCAAGGCTGCTTCAAGCCTCTGGTCTCCATCTCTCCCAACGACAGGTAGGCACCAATACATCTTCTTGCACAGTCTCCTTCCCCCTTGCCACTCAGCCCTGAACCTCCCTCATCCTAGGAAGCAGACAGACAGGCAGGCTTGGTTCCTGTCCTCCTATTTAGGAGGCAGGGATGGAGGCCATCTCTTCCTGGGCTGCCCCAGGCTCACTGCTTTCACCTCCCCAGCCTGTTCGAAGCCGTCTACGCCCTCATCAAGAACAGAATCCACCGTCTGCCGGTCCTGGACCCCTTGTCAGGCACAGTGCTCTACATCCTCACACACAAGCGGCTGCTCAAATTCCTGCATATCTTTGTGAGCCCAGGCCCAGTGGGGAGGAGAAAGGGGGAGCCATGGGGAGGCCGCAGAGAAGCCAAGTCTCCAAGCCTTGGGAAGGGAGGAGCTGGGAGTCCTCGGCAGGCTGCTTGACCTCTGCTCATCACACTGCGCCCACCCCAAACAGGGGGCCTTGCTACCCCGGCCCTCCTTCCTCTGCCGCACTATCCAAGATTTGGGCATCGGCACATTCCGAGACTTGGCTGTGGTGCTGGAGACAGCGCCCATCCTGACCGCACTGGACATCTTTGTGGATCGGCGAGTGTCAGCACTGCCTGTAGTCAATGAATCTGGTACCAGCACCAGGGCAGGGGGCTCTGGACAGGGTAGGAGGAGGACGGCATGGTGGGGAGAGCATGGGTGAGATGGACTGAGGATGGGCAGGATGGGCAGGAGTCTATGTGGCTGCATCTTGGAGACTCAGGGTGGAGGAGGATAGAAGCCTGTGCCTTTGCACCTTGGACCACCTTCTCTGTGCCGCAGTCTCCCCATGTGCAGAGTGAGGCTCTTAGCAGCCATCCTGGTCCCACTGGAGGGAACACCAAGTGCGATAAATTGAATGCATGAGAGGAAACAGCTGGAGACCAGGTCTTTTGTTTAGTTCATCCCAGCCAGACCTCAATTTTCTGTTCTGGAAAAGGTCAGAGGGACTTTAAGAATGTTTCTTTGGTCAGGCTATGGCTATAAAATATTGCAAAATTAAATTCACCATAATAAGCTAGATATCAAGAAGTGCTTTTGATTTATTTTTATTTTATTCTTATGGTACTGGAGATTAGACCTAAGCAGCACTGAACTAATAGCCTCAGCACTTTATTTTTATTTTTTAATTTTGAGACAAGATCTTGCGAAGTTGCCAAGGCTGACCTTGTATGTACAATCCTCCTGCCTCAGCCTGGATTCATTTTTTATTATTATAAAATTTTATTTATTTATTTTTTTAAAAATTATTTATTTATTTATTTTTGCAGAGCCAGGGATTGAACTCAGGTCCTTGCGCTTGCCAGGCAAGCGCTTATTCTACTGAGCTATCTCCCCAGCCCCTAATAAAATTTTAAATGAATAAAAGTGGCAGAAAAAATTTTATGATGAACCTCATATATCTGTTGCCTGGATTAACCATTGTTAACATATTACTATAATCAGTTCAACTTTTTTTCCATAATTTTATTGAGAGACAAATAGCAATGAGACAGTTTCAAATCAAATTGGTAGGACACTTTCAATAATTAACACACTGCATACTCTGTTCCTAGTGGTTATTTGCTGTACAAGATGCAGACATGATATCCTATTTACAAACACTATTAGAACAAATCCCTCTATTCATTAAGAGAATGTAACTATATATCTATCCTAACCATTTTGAATACACAGATACAAAATGGACATTCATCTGTATCCCCTTTTTTCATCTTTTTGAAGAAATTTAAGTTTCTCAGCTACATCAGTCAGTATCTCTTAAAAGAAATATGATTTGCATTATATTTACATAACCTAACAAAACTATGAATAACATATTAATGCTGCCCAGTATTCTCACTTCTCTATTCCCCCAAGAATGTCTTTTTAAAAACAGTTGATTTATTCCAGCTTGGATCCAAGTAAAGTTCATATTTGCATTTCTGTCTTTGTCCCTTAAGTCTCTTTCAATCTAGAACAGTTCCCTTCCCCCTTCATTTTCATGACATGCATAAGTAGAAGCACCCATATCAGTTGTCCTGCCAGATATGGCACTTCCACACCTGTCCATTTGCTTCCTACAGGTGGCCTTTACCTTGTTCCTCTGTTCCTGATTCCTGTAAACCAGAAATGAGATCTAAAGGCATAATGAGCTGAGACTGTACACTTGAGGGTAGAATCTTTCATAGGCAATACTATATTCCCACATAGCATCTCATCAGTAGGCACAAGGTCAGGCCGTCTCCCCCTCTGAGATGCGAAGTTGATTTGTGGTTCAGGTATGGACAGCCTGTTGCCTCATTACAAAGCCAGCAAGCAGCTTAGACTATGTTAAGTTCATTACAAAAACCCGCCCCAGGCCGTTTGCACAGGACCTGGTCCTGATGTTGCCTTCTTCCCCATCTTTCTCCTCCTGCAGGTCAGGTCGTGGGCCTCTATTCCCGCTTTGATGTGATTGTAAGTGTCTGTGGGGACCCTAAGGGTGCTGCAGGGAGGTTGCCGTGTGAGTAACATTGGGGAGTATCTGTGGACAGGCTTTATAAGTGTGTAGAGCATGCCGTGTGTGGGGCCAGAGCCTGGGTGAGAGGTGACTCAGCGCTCCTTCTTTCCCTGTTCCAGCATCTGGCGGCCCAGCAAACCTACAACCACCTCGACATGAGTGTAGGAGAAGCCCTGAGGCAGAGGACACAGTGTCTGGAGGGAGTCCTTTCCTGCCAGCCCCATGAGACCCTGGGGGAAGTGATTGACAGGATTGCCAGGGAACAGGTACCCTGTACCCCTCCACACATGTCCCCAGCACAGATGGTCCCATTCTTCCAATCACAGCTCTAGGCGTTTCCAATCTTTGGGCACCTGGCCTGCCCTCCAATTTAATGGCCAACTCTTGGCAGCCACATTGGTATGCACCAGGACCTGTCTGTTGGGCACTTGTGCCAGACCACAGCCAGCTGAGTAATCAGAGGCATTACCAGCTCATTCCCTGGAGACATCTCTGAACTCCTCATCAAATCCTCTGGACCCGCAGGTGCACCGGCTGGTGTTAGTGGATGAAACTCAGCATCTCCTGGGTGTGGTATCCCTCTCGGACATCCTTCAGGCCCTGGTGCTTAGCCCTGCTGGTATTGATGCCCTCAGCACCTGAGAATATCCAAGTCCTTACTCCCAGGTCACTTCCACACCTGCAAGTCAGTGAAGGTTGCTGGGGGGCACAGCCTTCATCTTCCCTCACCCCAGTTTGCCAGTTCAGCTCTGGTTCAGGTAGGTTTGTCCCCAGGCCATTGACCAACCCCTCTATACTTCTGGGCTCCCAGGTCTCACATTGGGCCACTCCAATGCTGGCAGTGGCCCTGCTCTTAGCTGATTAGTCCCATGGAAACAGCAAAGGCCATCACTTTATCCCATTCCCAGCTGAGGTCACAGAGGCCTCCTAGGAAGGGTGGACCAAGACAAAGCTAAAGCTCTCTGGGAAGATTTAGGTGCTCTCTCACCATTCCATTTCCCCACATTGGGACTTGCATAGAATGAAGCAAGCTAATAAACCTTTGTTGAATGAAATTCCCATCTTCAGTGAGAGATAAGATTTACATGGGGGGGGG
>NW_004524672.1:10192326-10196677 GCF_000260255.1 Octodon degus
GCATCAGGGACCGCGGTTCAATCCCCCAGCACCACATGCCAGCCAGCCCCGCCCCCTGGTGGGCTGAGCTGGCCACACACACACACCACACACACAACACACACACTAAATAAATGTTAAAAAAAATAAAAAAAAAAGATTTACATGGGGGAGTTTCCTCCTGTGCATGGTTTCAGGTATTTGCTAGGGGTTTGCAGAAGGATGAAGTGGAGTCTAGCTAGTTGGCAGTGGATGATGAGATTCCCTCACTAGGAAGACCACTGTCCCTCCTTCTTTGGTCATCCTCTTCCCTTCTCTTCCCCACAGACTTCTCCAGCCCTCCTGAATCACCCTGTTCTCCTAGAAGCCCTTGGACATGCCCAGTCTGCTGTGGACAATGACACTAAGGACAATGGCTGAGTCAAGCCTGGAGGAACCTGACCCAGACTCTAGGATTACCCCAGGTCACCCGTGCTCCACACACACTTGTATCCACTCCCTCCAACCTGGGTTGAGACTGGTCGCTGGGGTGCAGTGAGCCTGAAGCCTATAGGTACAGTCATGGGCTCTAGATCTCTCCACTTCTGGATATGTTCAGCTCATTCCCCAGTCCTGAGAGTCCCAGCTGCTCCTTCCCAATGGGATCCACCATAGTGACACTGCCCTCCTACTGTCCTGGCATAGTCATTTCAAGGGTGCTGGCAGTCACTATTTCCAGAGCTGCCACTGTTCTCCAGGAAACCCCTTTGTTCTTGCCAGTGGACAGTGTTCTTTGTTCCCAGTGACCATGACCTTGTACTAAGATCCCTGAGAACAACCAGTCTTCAAAACAAAACCAAAAAGAATAAGCCATGGACTTGGATTTGACTTTGTTCCAAATGCTAGTCATTTAACCTGAACTCATGGTGAGAGCCATGTGCTTGGGCCAACAAGATAGCTCAGTGGACTAAGAACCTGCTTAGGCAAGCTCAGGACTGGAGTTTGATCCCTGGCACCACATGCTACATCAGCCCCACCACCAGGCACATTGAGCCGGCCACCAGCTCCAGGTGTGGTGGCACATGCCTGTACTCCCAGTGCTGGGGAGACTGAAAACAGGAGGATCACTATGGGTCTGAGTTGCATAGTAAGACCCTGTACCAAATATAATAATTAAAAAAAAAAAGACCCCTGTGCTTTCTGAGCTCAAAGACATGAAGGAGAACCCGCAGATGGCAAAACAGCAAGTGGCTTTTCTTTGGCACAAGGAACCTTTTTCCACTGACTTTTACAATCTTTTATTTATAACAAAATCATAAAGAAAATATTTATTAATTATTTATATAGTACATAAAGCCTGGTATGAACTCCAATCTGAAAAAGGCAAAACCATTATTTTTTGAACACTGAATGAAGTTTCCAGTGTGAATCCCAAGGCACCAGGTGACAGAAATTAACCTCAGTCCAGCAAGAGTTTCTTCCTCATCCTTACCTGGGGCTGTTTTCTGGGGAGGCTCTGTTCCTCAGTCGCCAGCACCCATTCATGCCAGCACCTGCAGAAGCTCCCCATTCTCACCTGGCTGTCAGGCGGTGGCTGTGGGTATGCTCGATTGCCACCGTATGCCCCTCACTCCCAGAGCCTCTTTGATCCTGCCTGTGCTCGGGACACGCAGCTCCTTTGGTTCCTGGTCCTGTACCCCTCTGGGCTTCAGAAAGCTCCATCCAATGGCTGTTCTAATGGGTGGCACATTCTGCTCTGCGCTGTACTGTTCTCCTAGGCTTTACCCAGGAACATGGGGCTCGGGGCTCTTTTCCCCTTGACACTCCAAATCTGTATGGGATTTGCCGTGCATACCCCCACCCTTCACAGGGGTCCAGACATGTCTACAGAAGTTTCTCTTTGTTTCCCCACTAATCCAGCCAATGAAATCTTTCCGGTGGGGATGTGGGCCCTTTATTCTCTGGCCCTGATATGTTCTTCCAAGGCTGCTGTGTCCTGAGCACATGCCACCCCACTTGAGGATCGGGCTTTTAAGGTTCCAAAGTCAGACTCAGCTTCTGCTTTGTTCCCCTCCCCCTGTGGCTATGGGCACTGCAGGTCCAGCTGTCCAGTGTGGGTAGGTTACTATTTCTAAAATGTGATCCTGACCCCATTACCTTCCTAAGCTTCAGAGTCAGACACTTGTTGACTGTCAGGCAGTACATGAAGATATTTTCTCACCAGCCACTTTGCCAAAATCCAAGGGTTAGTGCTGGCTCTGCCGTGCCTACCCAGGAAGATGCCAGCTTGGAGCTCAAATGGGAGGATGAAACGGGGCGATCATGGGGGCCATGGAGGTTCTCTCAAGTGTTCTAAGGGACCCTAAGGCAAGCTGGCTCCAACAATGGCTGCCTTTGGAAAAATGTAACAGGTCAATCCCTTGACTCTGTGTCCCTGGGTAGAGACCTGCAGTGGTAATGGTCAAGCTAAGGACAGCACATGAGTGTCCTGGCACCTTCCTGAGAGCACACCCATCTCTGTGTGTCTGTGGCTCACTGTCACAGGGATCCAGTAGATCTCCCCCTTGGGTCCATCTGTGAGGGACCAGCCCACCCGACCGCCTCAGATCCCATCCAACCCAACCCTTCATGGATGCCAGGAAAGAACCTTAATGTGAGCTGCAACTGTTTTCACCCTAGCACAGAAGTTAAAAAGTGTGCTTATGTGCAGCCTGCCCTGCTGTGACCTCCTTCCTACATACGACCCTGGGGCTGGGCCACCTCCAGTTCCTCCTCAGCCCTCCTGAGGCCTCCCTGAGTCTATGTGGCCTCCAGGCTGGACTTCCAAGCCTCCATTGCTCTCCTCTCTTCCTCACAATCCTCTCAGTACTTCTTAACTTCGATGTGCTCCAGGATGGACAAGAAAGACTTGTAAGAGGTGCAGAGCCCAAGGCTCATTAAGGTGCTCATTTCCTGATTTTAGCATATAATCTGAGCAATTGTGTTTATTTTCTATAAAAATTGGATATTTATGAACATGTGGTTATTCTGGGACATAAGGATGGGTGGCTCATTCTCATAGAAAACTCATTTGTCACCTAACTGGGTCTGTCTACTATTTAATTATGACTAAAGTCTACAAGAAGCATTGAGAGAAGTGACATAATATAGGAGGCATATGATTTATCAGCACCCACAAAACTCTTCTCCTAAGCACCCTGAAATATAGAAGTATTCATTGCAAAGTTATGTATGTCCATTCCATGATGACAGCAAAGCTTGCGCTTGATACTCATATTAAAACAGGGATCAGAAATAATAACCTGGAAATAAACCATTAGCACACTGACAAGCATTCAGAGCTAAAACACCTATAGGACAGGAGCATGCCACAGTCAGGGAACACCAGCACCCTATTTTTATTAATAAGAGTGCTGCCTACTTGTTTAAGAAGAGAGGGCGTTTTCTTTAAAAAACATACCCAAATATATTATTCCTAATTTAACCTACACAGTCCAATTAGCTGGACTGAGAATAGCAAGATGTGCCCTTTTTTCAGTTAAATGTGTATCTGCTATGCTGACTCAATATCCACCTTTCAGCAGTGATCCTCCACCTGCTCTTGTTCCTGCCTTATAGTGGAAGGTCAGGTCCATCAGGGAGTCTCACTATGACGCCTCCTCACTGTGACCTTTGGGGACCTTGAAACTCTTGAACCCCAGAAGTGTGCCCCATCACCAGCTACAGAGGGGCTTTGTGCCTGCCTTAAATGAGGCTGCTGCTTTTCACTTGCAGAGAGAGCTCCACCCATGACATCACATCTATCATGAAGCTCCTAGCTGCGATTGACCAAATCACTGCAAAGAAAGGAAGCTCTCCACTCAGAGTAGAGGAGTCCTCCCCAGGCATTGTGACAGCGTATCCACAGGCAGGGTTTTCAGTTCCCAAGGTAAATGAAAGAACTTGAGGCACACTTATGGTTGAGGCATTTTTCTGCAGGTATGTTATCTAGCAGTAAAAAAAAAAAAAATCTTTTTAGCAAAGAAGAAAAAGAGGGCCAGCCAGATAGCTCAGCAGATTAAAGCTTTTGCAAGCAGGTGCAGGGGCTGGGTGTTCAATCCCCTGGCCTGCTGTGTTGGCCCCACCCCCTGGGTGCGCTGAGACTGCAATTGAGATTTGGGCGTGGTGGTTCGCGCCTGTAATCCGAGCTCTTGGGAGGCTGTCAACAGTCGATCACTGTGAGTCTGATCTAGTAGTGAGACTCTGAACACCCTGTAGACCCTTCCCTAAAAGAGAGGGAGGGAGGGGGAGAGAGAGAGAGAGAGAGAGAGAGAGAGAGAGAGAGAGAGAGAGAGACTTTTAAAAAAATTTTTATTTATTTGTGTGTGTGTGTGTGTGTGTGTGTGTGTGTGTG
>NW_004524672.1:10196777-10199385 GCF_000260255.1 Octodon degus
AGACCACTGAGCCATCTCACCAGCCTGAGAGAGAGAGAGACACTTGATGGTCATTCTGTACTTTGTTTGGCAGGGGCGTCTCTGATTTTCTTCCTCTGCTGTGTGTGTGTGGGTTTTCTGGTAGCAGCCTCTGTGGCCAATCTTTTAGCTAGGTGTCACTAACTCCCCACTTCTTCTGTCTTGCGTTCTGCACTTTCTATAGCTGGGATCTGGAATGTCCTCAAAGGGCCATGTGTTAAAGTAGCTCCAACTTATTACTACTGGGGCCTAGGGAGAGGTCTTTAGGTCATTGGGGGCATGTCACTGAAGGGTATAATCGGTCCTTGCCTCTTGTTCACCCTTTCTTTTCTGCTTCCAATTGAAAAGTTTTTGCACATCAAAAGAAATCACTGACAGTGAAAAGAGAACCCATGAATTGGAAAAAAAATTTAGTAAACTGCTCTTCAGGCAAAGGACTTCTATCTAGAATATACAAACAATTTTTAAACATCAGGGTCCCAAATTCAAAGCACCAATCAAAAAGTGGGCATCTGAGATGAATACATACTTCTCGGATGAAGAAATACAAATGGTAAATAAATATATGCAAATATGTTCAACAGCATTGGTCATTCAAGAAATACAGATTAAGACAACACTGAGATTCCATCTCACCCCAGAAAGAATGGCCAACATCAAGAAATCAACCAATAACAAGTGCTGGAGAGGCTGTGGAGAAAAAGGAACCCTTCTGCACTGTTGGGGGGAGTGCAGACTGGTACAGCCACTATGGAAGCAGTGTGGAAATTCCTTAAAATCTAGGATTCAAGGTCCCATTCAACTCAGCTATTCCCCTCTTGGGTATTTTTCCAGAAGAACTGAAAAATTCATACCACAATGATATATGTATGCCCATATCTATAGAAGTACAATTTGTCAGAGATAAATCTTGGAAACAAGCCACATGCCCATCAACTGAGGAATAGAGGAAAAAAAGATGTGTTATTTTTGTGCAATGGAGTACTACTCGGCTATAGAGAAAGATAAACTTGAGGCTTTTATAGGTAAATGAATGCAGCTAGAGACCTTACTCATAAGTGAAATAAATCAGACTCGTGTGTGTAAACGTTATAAGAAATTGAAAGAGTAAATAAGATCCAAGAGGTACAACACATATGGTAAAAAGGAAAGAAACCACTCAAAAGGAAAAAACAACTGGCAGGAAGAAAAAGAAAAAAGAAGAATGGAGAAAAAATATGTATAATATACAATAGCTCCAATAAAAGTACTACTAATTTCTATTAGTTCATTGAAAGGAACAGTTAGTATTTATATTGTTTGACCAATTTTGCATGCCTGTACCTGGTAATCTGACCAACTACTTTGAAGATAACATTATGCAATATACCAACCATTGTTGGTAGGTTTTTAAAATTTATTTATTTTTTTTTTGCAGAACCAGGAATTGAACTCAGGGCCTTGTGCTTGCCAGGCAAGCACTTGTTAACTACTGAGCCACCTCTCTGGCCCCTAGAAATCATTGTTAATGTCTTATCATCTTGTTTTGAAATTCTGTATCATTTTTATTGGGTTTTGCCTCTTTAAAGTAAAAAAAAAATTTAAGAAGAAATTTTGCATCCATTAATAGTCATTTCCCACTTTCCCTTGCTATCCCCAGCTCCTGCCAACTAGCAATCTTTTTGTCTCTGTATATTTGCTTATTCTCCATATTCTACATGCATGGAATCATATCTATGTGCTCTTTTGTGTCTGGTTGCTTTTGCTTAGCATGTTTTCAAGATTTATCGATAGTGTAGCATGAGTTAGTATTCATTCTTTCTGACTTTATAATATTCTACTGTACAGATACATATACAATCCTCATGGAACTTTTGTAAATATGGACTTGTTTCTTAAAATATTTAAGTTGAAAAGTAAAGTAAATGTTCCCTATATGGGTAACATACAATGTGTTTTGATATTTACACACATTGTTGTATGCCTAAATCAAGCTATTCAACATGAGCATTGCCACACAGGCTTGGGGTGTGTGTGTGTAAAGAACATTAAAGAAACTATACTTGCAATGTTGTTATGAAGCAGAGCCGACATGGTGCGTGACTCATTTGCTGTAGTCATTCTGCCTCTCTGATTTTTTTTTTTATTGCTGCAGTTATTTAACTTTATTGTATTTTAAAACATCAAAATTGTAAAATACAGCATTTGTATAAACACCTGAGGACTGTTCAAATGGGCACAGTATCTTCTTACAAGCAATTTGAAAGAAGACCAAGGGGCTGGGGAGATGGCTCAGTGGAATAAGTGCTTCCCTGGCAAGCACCAGGGCCTCAGTTCAATCCCCGGTTCCACAAAAAAAAAAAAAAGAAAGAAGACCAAGTTTTAGTAAGAATCTACTCTCATAACATAAGGACTAACACAGATGAAGTGATCCTTCAAATAATTGCATTCTTATCTAAAGTACACTTACTTTTCTAAAATTGTACATTCTTGTCCCAGTGAACATTTTAATGGCATTTAAAATAAATGGCTAATACTTTTACAAGTGATTTTTATAGCTTATTAATATTACCTAAGTTGTAACAATAAACGTATAGCACCATTTACCCCT
>NW_004524672.1:10199605-10212560 GCF_000260255.1 Octodon degus
AACCCAGGAGCTTGCGCTTATGGTGCTTATGCTGCAGAGATGCCTCCACAGCTGTTTTTTCCATTTCTATGAAAGTGACATTTATCAAGTGCCTCCTATAAGTACCACAGGTATAGGATCATGTGGCATTTTCCTTTCTGGGCCTAATTTACTTCAATTAACATGATGTTCTCCTGCCAGGTGTGGTGGCACACTCCTGCAACCCTGGCACTTGGGAGACTGAGACAGGAAGATGACTGAGAACTGAGGTCAACCTGGGCTACACAGTGAGTCCAAGACTATTCTGAACTACAGAATAAGACTGTCTCAAAAAACCAACCAACCAATCAAACAAACAACAACAAACACCCAACAGCATAATGCCCTCCAGGTTCATACATATTGCCATAAATGATAGGATTTCCTTCTTTTAAAGGCTTGCTACCGCCAGGCATGGGAGTACACACCTGTAATCCCAGCACTCAGGAGGCTGAGGCAAGAGGATCACAAATTCAAGGTCAGCCTGGACTTCTTAGGAAGACCCTATCTCAAAAATAAACACATAATGGCTCAATGGAATAAGCACTTCCCTGGGAAGTGCAAGGCTTTGAGTTCAATCCCCGGGTCTGCCAAAAAAACATAAATACATAAAGGCTGGCTAGTATTCTTTTGTGAATATATAGCATGCTTTCCTTGCCTGTTCATCCTCTGATGGACATTTAGGTTGACTCCACACCTTGGCTGGTTGTGAATCATCTCTGCTGAACGTGGAAGGCAGGTGTCTCTTTCACCCCCTGATTGCACAGCTTCGCTTATGTACCTAGTAGTGGAATTGTGGGATCACACGATAGCTCTGTTTGTATGGAAGTTTTTGAGGAAATTCCATGCTATTTTCCACAATGGCTGTAGCTTCATGGACTTTGATGTGAGGTTCCCCTATAAATTCATTGACTGGGTTGCAGACCACAAACTCTGACACTTTTGCCCAGATGCTGCAGAAGCTTTAGCCCAAGTCACATCACAGATGTGCCCAACCCAGCCCCGGCAGGGGGCAGTCAAGTGGCTTCAGAAGCCGGGCCCTGCTTGTTTGAAGGATTGGCTCAATGAGAAGGCAGAAGTCCTTCCTGTTGGCTTTGTGACACAGACCCTAGCACAGCTCCCAGCTTCCAGCTTCCGCATTTATGAGGAGCTCTTGCACCTGATCCCATGTAGGATCAAGGGCCAGGCTCTTACAGTTGGAAACTCCTAAACCTCTCCAGGTTTACCTCTCAATGTAGAAGATGTGTCCTTCTTCCCTCTTCTCATCCTAGTCTCTTCCCACTCAACAAACTTTTTAAATTTTTAAAAAACAATTAATTAATTAGGTACAGGGTCTGGCTATACAGCTTGGACTCGTAGTGATCCTCCTGTCTCAGCCTCCCTGGCACTGGAATTACAGGCATGTGCCACCATGCCCAGTTTCAGTGGCTGGCTCTGTGCAGGGCTGGCATACAGTACCACAGATTGAACCCGGGTCTTTGCAGCTTTCCAAGAAGGCACTTAGACCACCAAGCTATCTCTCCTAGATGCTAGACAGAGTGGGGGACCCAAAGGCACATTGGACTTGTTTCCTCCTGGGGATTCACAGCTGGCTGGGGAGAAATTCACGTTCACCAGAAGAAGTAAGTGAGTGTTATGGTTTGTGTCTAGTTGTCCCTCCAAAGCCTCATGCAGTCACTGGGGCGAGATTCTAGAGTTTGTGATTAATTCAGGATCCAATGCTAAGATTATGGGTGTGAGTTATACACCTGCCCTGGGGCAGACAGCCTGAATGCAACATAAGGAAGGGAGAGAGGCCTGCTAGCTGCTGCAGCCTCTATTCCTCCCTTTGCTGTTTTCTGCTACCATGAAAGGCTGCCCTCTGCCATGTGCCTCTCTGCCTTGGAGGCAGCTAAGTATGGAATGAAGCTTTCACTAACTTTGAGCTAAATAAACCTTTCCTTCTTTGATTTTGGGTATCAGATATCTTGTCCCAGCAACAAGAGAAAAGTAACTGAGACAGTGAGGCCACAGGTGGTCACAGAAGTAGGAGTCCACTCAAGAGCACTGAGAGACAAGGTGGGACACATTTTTTAAAAACAACCGAGATGATGCACAGTACCTCTAGAGCCCAGAGTTGTGGTAGCTTCTCAGCTCTCCTGACTATTCCTGAAAGGGTGACTGGATCCTTAAGCAAAATGTCAGTACCTACTAGAGGCTACACCAGCCCAATCCGGAGCTCCCCCAACAAATTTCGTGGCAACCCATATTCATTCTCTCTCTCTCTCTCTCTCTCTCTCTCTCTCTCTCTCTCAACATTTTGTCTGAAAAAATGGTGGTGAATTTTACTTTATTATTTTTGAAAGGGAGTCTTGCTGTGTTGCCCAGGCTGGTCCCAAACTCCTGGGATCACATGATCCTCCTGACTCACCCTCCCATGTAGCTAGGAATAGAGAGGTATGTGCCACTGCGCCCACATGGTGGCAGTAAGAGTGGCACAGTGACTCTTGGGTACCAGAGTTGCTGCCCCAACCAAGGGGGCTGAGGGCTCCAATGAGGTTTCAGGAAGCATGTGACATTCTTAGGCTCTAAGGAGGAGGGCAGCAGGGTCTCCCATCATTTCTAGGTGCAGAAAGGGTGCTTGCAAAAACAGGAAAGGGTTCAGATGCAAGTAGTCAAAAAGAACAATAAAGACTCCATAATTGGAAGACCTTTTACTTTGTGTCATTCCCAAGAATAGCAAGGTGACAGGAGTGCCTTGATCTGCTGTTAAAATAATCAATGTGGCAGAACCTCAGGCACCGTGGGCAGGGCACTGAGTTCCTCCAGCCTGTACAGTCTTCCTTTCTTCCTCACCTGAGCCACATTAATGGCCAGCAACTGCCAAGCCAGGGCTGGGAACTCCCAGACAAGTGCCAGGAAAGTGGGGTCCAGTTCAGCATTGCCTCTTCAGGAAACGTAGGGCCAACTTTTTATTGGGAACCAGGACGATGCGGGCCAAGGGCTTTATCTCTCCTGTCTCAGGCGCCAGGACCACCTCATAGTGCTGCATCAGCTGGCGGGGACAAATCACACAGGGGCCATGGGGGCTTGTTCTCCACCCACCATCCCCCTGCTCACACTGCTACCCTCAACCTCCCTGCCTCTCCTCCCCACCAACCCCTTCAGCCCTCCCTGCCTACAGCCTCTCCCCACTCCCTACTCACCCTTGCCAGCAGCAGCTGCATCTCCAGCTCTGCAACCCTGCGGCCCAGACAGCCCCGGACCCCATAACCAAAGGGCACAGAACCAAATGGGTGTTGGGCCTTAGGAGCATCCACCTTGCTCTTCCTCAGCCAGCGGTGAGGCTGGAAGCTTTCAGGATCAGGAAAAGTACTGGGGTCCCGGGATGCTGCATAGTGACAAAGCACAAACTGGGTCTGCAGGGCAAGAACAGTCATCATGAATTTACTGATGCAGGCCTGTGGGCCCTGCTGAGCACTCAGGTTCTCTGGCCTCACTTACATTCTTGGGGAATAGGTAGCCATCAACTTGAATTTCCTTTTCTGTGATGATCCGTGAGTTTGTGGGGACCACAGGATAGAGGCTGTGGGGAGAAAGAAAGTCTAGAGTCTGCCTCCAGATCCGAGAGCGGAGTCCCACTCCTTCTCCCTTCTCTGCCTGGTGTCCCAACCCCTTGCCCATCACCCTTGTCCCTAGCTGAAGCCCTGCCTCCCATTCCTGATCCATGCATCCACACTGTGCTTTAGGCATCATGTCCTACCGCAGAGTCTCCTTCAGCACAGCTCTGAGCAGGGGCATTTGGGCTAAGTCCTTGTGCTGGGGCACCTTCTCTGGTGGTGCCACACCCACTACTTCCTTGTGCAAGGCTGCCTGAAGCTCTGAGTCCTTTGAAAGGTGGTATAGGGTCCATGCCAGTGTGTTGGATGTCTAGGAGGGAGAATGGGAGATAAAGTGAAGGGAGATTTCTAGGGGAAGAGCCCACAGGGTGGTAGGAAGGCACATGAGTGGGTGTACGCCACATTAGGGAGGGTCTCAATGAGCCAGAAGTACAGCAGAAGAGAGATGTGAGTATATAGCAACACTCATGCTAAATGTGAATCTATAGCATGATGACAGAGGAGATGGTAACAAGGAGAAGGCCCACATGACAAAAGGGCTGGAAAAGAGTTCCCTAGAGACAGGAGGTGCTCATGGGCAAGCTTCCAACTCTCCACTTCAGTTGAGATAAGAGAAAATTGGAATTGATATGAGTGAAACTCCCCAGCTATGTAAGAACAAGGGGGCCCTGTGGTGATGGTGGGGACCTCTTTTCACTAAAGGACCAGCCCTAGCAGGGTCTTGTAGTATTCTGGGAGGGTGGTGCAGAAGGATTGCAAGTTCCAGCCCAGGCTGGGCAACTTAGTGATTAAGTAAGACCCTCTCTCAAAATAAAGAAAAATTGAAAAGGCTGAGGATGTAGCTTAGCGTGAAGGCCCTGGGCTCCATCCCCAGGATGCTGGCTATTTCCCCTTGGCATTGCATCCAGGCTACAAAAAGAGATGAAATCATTATATGGAGCGATGAAGGTCAGGCCCAGGCAGTGGATCGCAGGGAATCAGTTCAAACATGAGCTGGAAGCCCTTGGTCTCTTTGCTGGCCTGCTCACACACCGTGTCCACGCCAGCCATGAGCAGCTCAGGCAGAGTGCCCAAGGCCTCCCGAGGACTGAGAAGCCCATTGGTCAGCAGGAAGTGCATGTAGCCGGATATCTGGACCCCATCTGGTCCTGCTGTCTGTAGTTGCGCATCCACTTCCTTGAATTTCTCATCAAGCAACTTTTTCCCTATAGGGGCAACGGAGAACAAAGGAAGATGATGTCATGCTGCCCTGATAGCTGTTGGCATGAGGGAGAAGAAGGTCCTAGGAGAGACTGGGAGAGGCACAGACCCAGGAGCCAGCCTCAGCTTCTTTCCTTGTCCCCTCCGGGACTCCTCACCAAACAAGAAGATGGTGTCCCAACCATCCAGATATCGCTTCCAGAAGGGCAGCAGAGGACGGGTCCACTTGGGGAGGAAGGTGACATAGATGGAGTTCTGGAACATGAACCCGACAGATCTGATGAAGTTCACAGTATCCTCAGGGATCAAGGGTTCCAGGCAACCAACTCGCTTCTCAAACAGGATGTAGCAAATAGCTAGGAAGTGCAGAGACCATTATAGGAGGCAGAGCCAGGGAACCAGAATCCAGGGGACATTGAGAAGGGGGAGCGCCCCCTACCCCAAGAACATTCCTGCTCCCAGGCCCTCTCCCAGCAAGCTACCTTCCAAGGCAAAGTGGTAGAAGAAGTGAGCCATGTCTGGCACCTGATCACCAGAGACGCTCTCTGCCCGAATCTGGTTCAGTCGAACAATGAAGTCGTCAATCACATCATTTAAAGCATCTGTGTAGAGTGCAGCATCAGTTGGCTTCAGCATCCGCTGGTTCAGAGCATGGCGCAACTGATACCACTGGTGTCCTTCCCTGTGGGACAGGGAGAGGCAGCACAATCATTCACTTCAATCAAGTGCTCCTTCCCACCCTGAGGCCCCCATACAGTTGAGGAAAGTCTTCCCCCAGTACTTAGACTTATGCAACCACCAAGCTTTAAATATAGAATCTCAGAACTATAAAAGCTCAGACTCTCACTACAGCACAGTGGAAGTGAGTACAGTGGGCATATGGAATGAAATCACAGGTGTGGTATTACTAGCTGAGTGACCTAGGCAGGTAACTTAATTGCAATATGACTCAGTTTCCCCAGGTGTAGACTGGGCATAACAGGTGTGCCTATCCTAAGTAGTGGGCTTGTTCAGGTTATCAGAGCACCCAGACAGCTCCTGGCATACAGTAGATTCTTAGTGAATGTAGACTGTTAGTGTCTTAGAATTACATGACTGCAGAATCTCCCACAAGTGAAATGACAGGAAGCTCCAGCATTTCACTTTGTCTAGGAGGAGAGGAAATTAGGATTTTCAGGTTCCTCCAGTTCAGTGGGTCAAGGGCACAAAGAGGCTGAGGCCACAAAGCCATGTGCCACTTCTGTGCTGCAGATGGTTGGCACGATTGCTCAGAGGGGTGAGAACACACTTCCTTTGAGGACTAGTGTTGGGGGGCTGCCCTAGCCTCAGCTGCCCCCAAACATGTTACCTTTCCTAACCAAGCTGGGTACACACTCACTTTTGAAAATCTAATTGCAAAGCATTAATGCAATGTGATTCAATTTTAAGGAGGAGGGGAGCACTACACGTACACCTGCACATTTCCAGGGGAAGCAGGGAAGAGCATGCATCACCTGGTCAGCACTGGTACATCAGGAGAGGGGCACGGGAGTGCAGGGTAGATTAGCATTTATTGTTGAATTTTTATAAGTATTACTACTGAATTTTTATTTTTATTTTTTTTTAATTTTACGTGTGTGGGGGGGGCAGCTCAGCCCACCAGGGGGCGGGGCTGGCTGGCATGTGGTGCTGGGGGATTGAACCGAGCAGTCCCTGTGCTTTGCTAAGCTTGTTCTAAGTAGGTGCTTTAGACCACTGAGGCATCTCACCAGCCCCTTACTACTGAATTTTAATGAAGTTTTAAAAAGAAAAAAAAATATTTAAAAAAGTTATTTATTTGAATAAAACTCAATCCCTATCTCCACAGTGAGGACTTACTGTGTCAGGAAGGCTACAAAAAGATTAACTAAAAGTGTTGCTGAAGAAGAAATGACAAGGGCCACCAGAGAGATAGCTCAGTGGAGAGATAGCTCAGCGATCTAAATGTCTGCCTGGCAAGTGCATAGACTTAGGTTTGGTCCTCGGCACTGCATGCTGTGCTGGCCCTGCCCCAGGAACTCTGAGCAGGCCATTGAAACCAGGTGTGGGGGTGCACACCTATAATTCCAGTGCTGGGTAGGCTGAAACAGGAGGATCACTATGAGTCTGAACTGCGTAGTGATACCCTGTACCAAATACATAAATTTAAAAAAATGATGAAGAAATGACAATAACAATAGACCTGTTTACTGGAACTTAGGGGTATAAGAACTGTTCCAATAGTAAAACTCCCCAGCACAGCTGGAAATCGATTTACAGAGCTTAAACAGAAGCGCTTTTGGAGTTGTTAAGTCATTTTTTGGAAAACAATGCCCATGAAGAGAGATCTCAAAATATATAACACAAGAAAAGGTGAAATGTTTTCTTCTGTTTTTAGACAGGGTCTAACTATGCATTCCAGACTGGCTTCAAACTCATAACCTTCCTGCCTCAACCTCCCAGAGCGCTGGGATTACAAGCATGGACCACCACGCTCAGTTGCAAAATAGCTCTTAAATGCACTTAAGTGATGTAATATATTCAGAATACTGTCTTCAGAGTAAATAGCAATATGTAATAGATCACAAAGGAATCCATCCAATGTTCAGCTCCTCCTAAATCTGAGCTGTTAAGTTAGGGGTGTCCTGGTCTGATAAAAACAGGAAAACCCAGACCTTGTCTTCATGGTCACATATCAAGTTAAAGAGCTTTAAAGAGCAGATATTCTGCTTTCCTTTCTTAGAACTTTAAAAATGAGCACTGGAATTTTTTTTCTGTTGTTTTTATTGTATTTGGTTGTTGCAGGGTCTCACTACGCAGCTCCGACTCATGGTGAGCCTCCTGCTTTCAGCCTACCCAGCACTAGGATTATAGATTTGGGCCACTCTGGTTGGCTCAGCCCACCCTGGGGGTGGGGCTGGTGCAGCATGTGGTGCTGGGGATTGAACCAGGTCCCTGAGCTTGCCTAAGTTTGCCTAAACAAGTGCTTTAGTCCCCTGAGCTATCTCACTAGACCTGGAATTGTTTTAGTTTTGAAACTATCCCTTTAAGGAACTAGGAAAAAAACAAAGAAAGACATGCAGTGGGAGAATAAATATATGGATATGAAAAGTGTCATCATCATGAATTCTTGAGTTCTAAGAACTACAGAGATCTACTGTGTTGACAGCTGCTTATGCCACCTCTGCTATGCAATGGAAGATCTTTCTGGGGCTCAGTTTCTTCATCTAATGATGCTAGCTACCTCAGGGCTTGTTGTGAGCATAAAAGCAATAGTAGACATGAAGAGACTATCCTGGTGCCTGGCGTCATGAAGACGTAGTGACTTTCATTACCGTAGTGGTGACTTCCACACTAGGATCAACTCAAATCCCTTGAGAAGTGACTAAAACATGGTTGTCAAGTTGATTATGGTCAGTAAATTCATTTATTGGTTTGGAATTCTGTCAAGAAACCAAAAGGAGGCCTGGGGTATACCCACATACAACCAGCAGTCCTTATCACAAAGGATTTCCTTTTATCTGCTTCAATTTGCATGGGAGTAAATAACATACTCAGCATGGCTTTCATTTTTCCACTGCCAAAATAATTAATATTTTAAAGCATAACAGAAATCTACATCTACCTCCATGTGTGGAAAATGTCTGTGACAGTTACAGTCAACAACGTATATACAATGTAGGATTCTGGAAATTTTTTTAATTAAATGGAGTTCCCCAACTAATACGGTAATGACACTTTCTCAATTGTAAATTGACATCTTTTCAACCATAGCGTAGAAAAATGGATCTGAAAAGCCTATGGACAGACCTTGAAGACACTCTAGTGAGGCTGGATCTCTTATTTTATAGGTCAGAAACAAATAGCCAAGGAAAGGAAAATCATACACTTGTCTTAAAAAAAAAATCATTCACTTAAGCAAGTAAATGTGTTAGTGGGAAAGCTAGTGAATAGCCCATCCCAAGCACTGCTTTCTAAGGCTGAGTATTGTCCTCAGAGGATGTAGAGAGATCCCATTCTGCCCTTTACCCTACTGATGCCCTGTTCCTCCTCTCCTCTGATCTGGTCCTCTGGGGCCCTCTTCCAGTCCCTTCAATCCCCTGCTCACGTGGTAAAAGGCCCATATGGCATGTTCTGATAATCCCGGTGCGCCTTCCATAGCTCCATAGTGTCTCTTATGGGGTACTTGTCCTCCTGCCGCATCACTTGCTCCAAGAGTGGGGCACTGGCCAGGTTCACTAGGAGTTTAGAGTCCATGATGGATGTCCACATCGGACCATACTTGGCCTTGGTCAGCACCTGTGGGGTTCAACCAAAGCTAAATAACTGGGGTCCATTTGGGTGGGCATTTCTGGGACAGGGTGTGGGGTAAAGGTGAGGATCCAATGGCTGCACCAGAGCAAGTGGGTTGGGTAAAAGCGCAACATGCAGGCAGTAGGGCACTGGCATGGCCGGAGGTTCTAGAGGCAGAATACTGAAAACACAGCCACACAAAGGGCACGGAATAAGTATCTGGTGGAACTGAGGTCCTTGGAGGCTGTGTGGGAGAACAGGATGCTCGGAGGTGGATATTGGGATCCAGCATATTATGGAGTCAAATCTCTTTCAGCGAGTGAGCTAGAAAGCTCACAGTTTCTTCTTACCATTTAAGTTTACTGCAGCTTGTACCTTCATAGAGATAAAGATAAATGCCTTACGTAATCAACCAGAAAAGTGAAAGATGATGAGAAATTTCAAGAAAAAAGAAAAAGAAAAAGAAACAGATGACAAAGGCAGAGTCTAAATATGAACTGGGCCATGTGGTACTTTTTTTTTTTTTTACAAAACAAAACAAAGTGTTGTTGGGTTATGTAATTCTCATATATTGTATCTTGAGGGCTGAGGATATAGTTCAATAGTAAAGTGCTCAGGGACTGGGTGCCGTGCCGGGCCCACCCTGGGGCACAGTGAGACAGTGATTGAGACTAGGTGTGGTGGCATGCACCTGTAATCCCAGTGCTTGGGAGGCTGAAAACACGAGGCTCACTATGAGTCTGATCTGTGTAGTGAGACCCTGTAAACCCTGTACTAAATACATAAAAAATAAAATAAAATAAATATAAAATAGTAAAGTGCTTGCCTGGCATGTATAAGGCCTTGGAGTTTATCTCCAACACTGAAAAAAATATATATCTTAGAACTTCTTAAGCATTTGATAACTGATACTCATTACATCTATGGAATTAAGCTGCGTGTGGTGGTACATGTCTGTAATCCCGGCACTCAGGAGACTGAGGCGGGAGGGTCATTGTGAGTTCAAGACCAGCATGGGCTCAAAGCCAGCCTGAACTGCATCATGAGGCCCTGTCTCAAAAAGACAAAAAAAAAAAAAAAAGAAAGAAAGAAAGTAAAGGAAAAGAAAAAAGAAACTGACACTCCACCATGTATTTATTGTTAAAAATGACAGACAAAATAAATATATTTTCCTATCAGGAGGGGGCAATTTAAAAAGAAGCCAACTTCAAAAGAAAATTTACTGGTTACCCACAATTGAAAGAAAGTAAAACAGTGGTTTCTCAGGTACTTCCTCTTTCATAATTGTTACCAAAGAGATTTTTAAGAGCAGCACAGTCTGCTCCAGTACAAAACTGAGGCCTTGGAGCACAATTTGTTAATATCAAAATTCTGTTAAAAAGAAACTAAAGATATTGAAAAGATCTGTTATTCATTTTACAAAAGAAAACATCACCCAATTTAGAACTGAGGAAAACCCCAGTCATACTGGATATCATTATTGGCCTTAAAAATGGGATTCTTAGCTGGCTGCGGTGGTACATGCCTGTAATCCCAGCACTCAAGAGGCTGAGGCAGGAGAACTGCCAAGAGTTTGAAGCCAGCCTGGGCTACATAACAAGTTCAAGGCCAGCCTGAACTAAGTAGAGAGACTCATCTCAAATTCCTTTTTCCCCCTTTTCTTTTGGTAACAGGAAGTGAACTCATGACTTACCAGGCAGACACTGTGCCACTGAGCTGCATCCCCAGACCCCCATCTCAAACAAACAAACACACACACACACACACACACACACACACACACACACACACACACACAGAGATTCTCTTAGGGCCACTGCAGCACAATTGCTCCCAATAGATGACTCCATTGCCCAGAATCCACCCTGGCTGATTCTGCCTGTTGCCTGGGAGACAGTCAATGCCCAGTTAGGTTTGCTTCCCACTTGAGCCTCTCAGTAACACCTGCCTGAGAACAGCTGATTGTCTGTAAACTACAGCACATAAGCTTACTTCCCTTCAGGAAAACAAACAGACGCATGCATGGGTGGTAGGAGTCTTTCTCTCTCTGTCTCTGTCTCTCTCTGTCTCTCTGTCTCTCTCTTTGTCTGTCTCTGTCTCTCTCTTTGTCTGTCTGTCTCTCTCTATCTCTCTCTGTCTCTGTCTCTCTCTGTCTGTCACTGTCTCTCTCTCTCTGTCTGTCTCTATCTCTGTCTCTCTCTGTCTCTGTCTCTATCTCTCTCTGTCTCTGTCTGTCTTTGTCTCTGTCTCTGTCTCTGTCTCTGTCTCTCTCTCTCTCTCTCTCTCTCTCTCTCTGTCTGTCTCTGTCTCTCTCTCACTCTCACCACCTTTCTTTCATCTTTTCTCTCTTCCTTCTTTTATTAAAATTATTCCTTTTTTTTTTTTCAGTGCTGGGGATTGAATTCAGATCTATATCCCCAGCAAAAAAATAAATTTGTGCTGTTTAAGCCACCCATTTGGTAGTATTTTGTTATGACAATCCTGGCAGTGTCAACCTAAACAAGAACCAGAGGATCTCCAAAGAATATTTATTTAGGAATAGCAGAGCATTACAATGGAAATACATGTAATTTACTATAACTGTAAACTATAGATATATTCAAAGAAATGAAACCAGTTTTCAGATGTGAAATGAGTAGGATTGCGTAGGATTACACACTTCTGAAATAATATCCCTTGGCTAGAAGGATCATTAACAGGGTGGCATTGGTCTAAAATTAAATAAATAGTTATTGGGCAAATGTCCTTGACAAAATAGACTCAGGGTAGGATTCTGGAGGCTGCTGTACAATATGGATCCAGCAGTCCTTTTTTTGTTGTTGTTTTGTTTTGTTTTTAAGATAATCTTCAAAAAAATAAGATAATCTTCATATTGATTAAGAAATGTTACACAAGTATGTATTTAAATTTTCAAAGACTATGAAATCTCTCAGGAAAAAGCAGAACTATAGGTTTACTGAAAACACTCTTCTCTCCTCTGCCTCCAGTTTGACATTTCAAATAACCCAGATAGTAGACAATATCAAATAACTACATAGTAAAAGTGATTTTTAAAAATCATGTCATAACCCTGGAAGAAAGGTAATTGGAGTAAGCTTGGCCACGTGGGGGCAGCCTGTAACTATGTGGCTCACCACCAACACTGTGAGTGATTCATTTTTTATAAAGAAAACACAAAAAATGCCATTAAAAATATTTTTTCTCGACACATCCTGCAATTTTTGGTTAACAGACACAAGAGCCAAAACAAGCAAACAATTTGTCCTATGTTTTAAAAGAGCAAAGTCATGTAGTAGCACTATAAGGAATAAAGATAGCTTCCCTGAAAAACAGGTTAAGAATTAAGATATTGGGAGTGCTGCATTCTTCAATTCAGTTC
Organism: Octodon degus; assembly: GCF_000260255.1. Classification (NCBI taxonomy): domain Eukaryota; kingdom Metazoa; phylum Chordata; class Mammalia; order Rodentia; family Octodontidae; genus Octodon; species Octodon degus. Next base: position 10,212,092 of record NW_004524672.1, read on the forward strand.
AGTTTTACCCAATCTTACTGTAGGCCACTAAAACTAGAGCAGTGTGCTTAGGAAGAACTTGGTTAGAGACACTGAAGGCTAATGTGCTATGTTTGACTTCATGTTGGACACCATGAGAAATCCCAGCATCAGAGATAAAAGTTTTCCTGATTGAGGTTTCACTACAAAGGTGAAAAAATTTCTATTTCAGTCTTTATACAGTAGGTTAACTAATAAAAGGTCTCAGCCAGGGAGATAGCTCAGTAGCATAAGTACCTGTCTGGCAAGCACAAGGTCCTAAATCCAATCCCTGAAAACACACACACACACACACACACACACACACACACACACACACACAGAGAATCAATTCAGGCATACACTTTGGCCAACATTAGCTATATATAGGGCCAGGGAGATGGCTCAGTAGAATAAGCCCTTCTCTGGCAAGTGCAAGGGCCTGAGTTCAATCCCCAGCTCTGCAAAAAAA
>NW_004524672.1:10212769-10216814 GCF_000260255.1 Octodon degus
GTAGAAATTCAAGTATAAAGTAAGTTATCAGTTCAAATGCAGACTACTTTTTAAAAAGAATGTGTAGAAAATGTAAAAATAGTTTGATGGAAAGGAAACTTTAAAACTGCATGAAATGAGAGGACATATGTTAATCAGCAAGACATTACTCGGTACAGCTGCTCTGCAGAGAGCTGGGGTCAGCATAGATAGGAGGCGCTCAACAGGAGTCTCTGAACCCGGGCACTGTGCTTGGCTTCCTCCACAGGCACTCCAGAGCCCCCCTGGCCCCACCCTCATCTCTCATGACCTTTGTTGTTGTTGTTTTTAATACAACAAGCATTTACTTAAGGTACGGTATCCACAGACTAGATAATTTTTGAACTGTGTTTCAGGGTTAACCAAGTTCATAAAAATATTTTGAAGACAGTCGCATTTACAGACTTCAGCTATGTGATGACTTCTTTGCCCATTCTTCTTTCTCTTCTTTCCCGAATAACCGCTTTGAGAAATGGCTCAAGGTAGACTTTATCCTCCTCATATTTTGTCCATTGCTCCTTAGGCAAGATCTGATGCTTCATGCTCAGGTCCAGGGCTCTCTTACTGCGAAACATCCTGTCATTCTAAAGGTTGTCTGGAAGCCTTCTTATGGCTTCTTTTGCATCTTCATCTTCTTATATATTGTATCATCTCGCATTAAGCCCAGCTTATTGAACCCTGCAGCATTGTAATACCACTTCCAGATACCTTCCAGCCACCGGCTTGTTGCTGCAACAGCTGGGTGGCCTGCCATCTTGACTTGAGAGTGAAGTGAGCCTCTCATGATCTTTTAAAGCATCATGGCTAGTCCTTCGGGACTTCTCAGGGCCTTTTGGAGACTTTTTCCTCTGTAGATTAAAAAAGTCTTGAATTACAGGTTTAGACATACAATCTTCATAATGCTTTAGATTCCTTCAAAATATGCATTAAGCTGAAATGTCTTAGACTTTAAATTTCTGCATCAAGATGACAATGTTTTAATGCAAAAGCAGAGGAAAATGAAGTATAAATTCCATATCAACTATTTGTCTCAAATGTGAGAGCCCTGAGTATTTAGGAGGAACGACAATACAGAAACAAAACCAGAACTTGTATATTTGTCCAAACTGAATTACCTGGGCCTTTGAAGTCAAAGTGTGTGGCAAGATGAAGCTTTCATCCCAGTAATTGTTACCTTTTCAGGTTAATACTTTTCAAACACAGAAGGGGCCACTTCTACGCTCACAGACTTCTGAAATGTGTGCCTGCTGATCTGGAGATAGTGTCTTCCACGTCAGGGGTCTAACCACCAAGTAGGCCCATTTCAAATTAGCCTCTGTGACCTGTGTCTTCTTCATTGCAACAGTAAGGTATTTGGCAGATGTCTTGAAAGAGGAACTGTAAATGACTGTCTTATAATCTTGATCGTATATGAAGAGTTCAATACTTACAAATGTGTTAACATTAGGAAAAAACCAAACTACCATGGTCACCAGCCATATTTCCCTAACTGTCAGCTGAGATAACCTCTACCCTCACCGCCCCCATCTGCACACTGTTCTGACCCTCTTTCTGGCAGGGCGGTGCTCAGCAGAGTCTCAAGATGCATCTCCAGAACTCTTCATTGGGAATCAAAAGTTAGCTCTTCAGCATATATGGTTCTTGTGGAAAATAATGCTGTTTGGGGAAGATAAGTATTGAGGCTATCAATGAAAACATTGAACAGCTGAAGATCTGGGTCACAATTATGATTCACAAAGTGAGACATATTTCCACATCGAGCTGCACCCACTGTGAATTCATAAAATTTATAGTCCAGATTAAAGAGATACAGGATTCCTTTGTGGTCATACAGCTACCCCTGTTCTTCAGCTTCATCACTTGTGATTAGCTCTCCAATATATTCCATGACAAAACTCATTCTTTTAATTTCCACAAGGGTCTTTACACCCCAGCCACTGCTATTGCTAGCTTGCAAGATGCATAGTGAATACTGTGTGCCTTGCTGCACAATTCTACTGGGACACTCAGGCCCACATTGGCATCTTGAATTGCATTCACAGGTGGGGGTACTGGGGGGATTTTAATTTGTCAGCTCTTATTGCAAGCCAATACAACTCCAGCTTCAGGAGGATAGCATCTCTTGAAGAAGCAATGGTCTTGCTATGCAGCTCGGACTTACAGTGATCCTCCTCTCTCAGCTGGGATTACAGGCATGTGCCACCATGCCCAGTTTCAGTGGCCAGCAGGTTTTGCCAGCACTGACTTTGGCACCAGGATCCTACCTGGGTCCTTGAGCTTGCCATGCAGGCACTTAGACCTCTGAGCTATCTCCCCGGCCCCTTTTCTCTTTGTCTTTTTGAGACAAGTTTTCACTCTGTAGTGCAGGCTGGCCTTGAGCTCACAATGATCCTCCTCCTTTAGCCTCCAGAATGCTAGGATTACAGGAATGTGGCTCCACATTCCAGCAGTCTTTTTTTTTTTTTTTTTTTCAGAACTAGGGATTGAACTTAAGACCTTGTGTTTGCTAGGCAAGAACTTATGCTACTGAGCTATCTCCCCAGCCCCTCCAGCAGTATTTTGTGACATTTTTTTTTTCCCGGACAGGATTTCCATACAGTTGGGGCTGGCCTTGTGCTCACTTTTGTATCCTCCAGGCTGGTCTCAAACTTGCAGAAATCCTCCTGACTCAACCTCCCAAGTGCTGGGATTACAGGCATGCACTACCATGCCCGATGTCAGGGCTGCACAGTGGGCGCCTGGGGAGCAGGGTCCAAGATCACACAGCGTGTAAGGCCAGGTTCGATCAAACTTGGGTCCTTGTGCTTGCCAGGTAGGTGCTTATGCTCTGAGCTATCTCCCTGGCCCCTGTAACTAATTATTATCAGATATTCATGCAGGTGATCCTCATCCTTGTAATTTCTTGGCTTTATTTATTGATTTTTGTTAGAACTTGATAAAACTGATTCCATTTTAATTCTCACAACTTTCACAGCAGCATCTGAATGAATAAAATAATTATGAACAAATTTAACCAAAGAGCTAAAACACTTATTGTTATGGGTTCTCAACAAACCAGACTTGAGTCCAAATTGAAATTTAAATATGAACCTTTTATTACCAGGCCCAGGACTACTTGACCATACTCATGCAGGAGAGGGCAGATGGCCAGGAGCCTTTGAAGTATGGAGGTTTTATTTATTTATTTACTTTAATGATAATGCATTTTATTTTATTTTATTTTTTCCCATAATTTTATTGAGAAATAAATAGCAATGAGACAGTTTAAAATCAAATTGGTAGGATGGTTCCAATAATTAACACATTGCACACTGCCTTCCTAGTGGTTATTTGTTGTACAAGATGCAGACATGATATTCTATTTACAAACACTTAGAAAAACTCCCTCTATTCCTTGAATTAAGAGAAGGTAGCTATATATCTATCCTAACCATTTTGAATACACAGATACAAAATGGACATTCATCTATATCCCCTTTTCTTGTCTAGTTCCATCATTTAAATATTATAGATGTGTGAACTCAGCAAAATATTCCAAAATAGTCCAGTAGTCCATAATAGTATTGTGTCTTTCACTTGACTGGCAATGTCAGAAGTTGTTGACCTGAGTCCCCTACAGCTCAACATAACAACATGGCTATATTTCTTGTCCTTTGTTTTTGTACTTTTCTGCTGGATGGTTAAGAACAAGATAAAGCAAGACCCATGTAACAAGAATTGTAGCTTTTGGCCCTCATAAGGACAGTCAAATCCCCTCAGGATTTATCCTGAGACCCTGTACCTCAGATTGTAGGTCCTTTGTCAGTGTCAGCCCTGCGGATGAGTCACAGCTATTGCTTGGCCAATTTGCTCTCTGTGAAAGCCTGAGAGAATGTTTTCTCTCCATGTGACTCTCCTTAGGCACACTCTACATCATCAATCACTTTCCTCTTTGGCCCCATAATCTCCTTGATCAGAAAATTTGGGACACAACTGAGTTACATGACGTTATGGTACAGCTTCTTCTCTGTCCTGAGTCTTCACTGAC
>NW_004524672.1:10216914-10217829 GCF_000260255.1 Octodon degus
TGACTCTCCTTAGGCACACTCTACATCATCAATCACTTTCCTCTTTGGCCCCATAATCTCCTTGATCAGAAAATTTGGGACACAACTGAGTTACATGATATTACAGTACAAGTTCTCATAAGTCCTGAGTATTAACTGACCTTGGAAGGCTAGGGCCAAAATGTTGGCTTTCCTTGTGGCCCTCCTTTTTCTCTAATTTTTGGTTTGAAAACTTAGGTTGTTAACCCTCCAGAAGAGAAGTTTATTGTTATTGCCATATAACCAAGACTGTTGAGCTTAACCTTATTGTCTGAATATCAAACACCTTAGGCATAACATGGAACAGGTATTTTTCATAAAGTATTGATATGTTAAACTTTAAGTCCCTACAGAATATGACAAAAAATTTAAAAAATTAAAATATATTTAAAAAATAGGAATAAAGAATTATATATGTTTGCACATAAGTCCAGAAATCTAACCATATAAAACATTGTTGCAGGACAGTCCCACAACACTCCTTTTCCTGTCTCCTGCCTTCATTCACCACCCCTTCCTTTTTAAACAATCATCTACCTGACGGACAGCATGACAGCAACTGGCATGTCATGACAAGCAGCCCATATTCAGAAGACCAGAGTGAAAGGCACTCCAAGCATGAACCTACTATTACAAATTGTCATCTTTAATGCAGTTGCTTAGTTCACAGGTGTCAGTATATATAGTCAGGGTGAAAATCCTTCCAATTAACTGCTAGATTTGAAAATCTTCTGAAGATTCTCAGGATCATTGCCTTACCCATCTTGTACATATAACTGTATGCTTGCCTCTGTCAGGCAGGCTTCCTAGCTCTTCTCCTTGCTCTCTCTTCATTGTCTAGTCCTCAAGTTCTTGCTTTCCTTTTAATTGTATTATACCTTTCTATTTGTATTTCTT
>NW_004524672.1:10223569-10226451 GCF_000260255.1 Octodon degus
AGTTTTTTCAGATTGGGTTTCCTCCCTATGTTTCTGTATTTGATTCTTTACTTCAGATGCTATGAGTTCAGAGAATTCTTTTCTTATTTCAGAAAAGAATTCTGCTCTGTTTCTCTATAACTTTCTGCTGTTGCTTATTTACTTTCAACGCTATTAATTCATACATTTCAGTAAGCTAATGTCTTCTGCACTTGTTCTGGGTGGGCATTGGGTTTCCTCCGTATGTTTCTGCATTTGATTCTTTACTGCAGATGCTATTAATTCAGGGATTTCTTTTTTCATTTCCAATCTGAGTTCCTCTATACCTTTCTGCAGTTGTTTCTTTATTTTAGAAGCTGTTGATTCATTGATTTCAGCTGTGTGATTCCCAATTTGTTCTGTGTTAGTGTCTTCTGCACTTGTTATGGGTGGGCTTGGGTTCTAGATTGCATTTTGCTCCTTCTCATTGTCATTTGTTTTTTCGTTGTCATTTTTGTATAGTACTGTCTTTTGACCTTTGTTGTAGAGCTTTGGTGCAGTTTTAATCTTAGCACCTACTGAAATTCAGGTGCAGATCTACAAAGCTTGAATTTATCCAACTGTGCCTGGCTTGGGTCTGGCTGCTGTGCTTAGCTCCTTCCTGCTGCTGCCCTTGGGAGTGAACCTATTGTGCCCCTCTGCCAAGATGTTCTGCTCCTGGACTAGCTAGGTGGTTCTGTCCTCTACTCTCTCTGCAGGGACTGCAGCTGTAGAGTTTTATCCCAGGCCTGTATCCCAGGCCTGAGCTGAGTCTGAAAGGGACAAGGTGAAGTACGGGGGAGAGGAAGTTCTCCCACACACTCACTGGGCCTGGGCTAGGGCTGGATAAATATGGAGGTTTTAAAGATAGAAACTGCAACCCGTTTGGCAAACAAATTTGTCATTTAACATAGACAGAACAGCACCTTTAGGGACAGCATGACCATTACTCAACATACATTCTTTTTGGGAGCATTGTTTAGTTCTCATTTAACATACATCTGAGTACACGTGGTATTGACTACCATACCAACACTTTTTAGCTGGCTGCAACATCTTAGTTATTTTATACAGTTAGAAACACTTTGACCTTTACTTAGACTTATTTTGTAGGTCTAATCTGGGAACTCTCAGTCTATTGATGATTTATCAATGGTACACCAAGCCTCCTTCTGGTCCTACAAGGAAGTAGGATCATGGAAAGTTGAGCAGAGTAATTTTTTACATTTAGTTTTACATTAACTTATCACATTACTTTTACGTTAGCCTTTCACACCTATACACTGAAAATTGTGAAAAAAATTCAAGACCTAAATAAATAGGAAGACATCTCATGTTCAGGAGCCAGAAGACTTAATATTAAAATACTCTTACAATACTCTAGAGGCATTCATAGATTCAGTGTAATTTTCATCAAAATATTAGTAGCCTTTCTGCAGAAAAGATTGTCCTCAAATTCATATGGCCCCAACAAGAGACTCTAGAGAACCAAAAGAATATTGAAAAGAAAATGAAGTTGGAATACCCACACATTCAGATTTCAAAACTTACCATAAAGCTACAGTCATCAAAACAGTGTGGTACTGGCATAAAGCTAGAAATACAAACCAAGGGAATATAATAGAGAGTCCAGAAGTAAGTATCACTTGTTAATTGATTGATTGTTGACAAAGGTGCCAAGACTATTCGATGAGGAAAGAAAAGCCTCTTCAACAAATGGTGCTGATATAATCGTATAACCAAATGCAAAAGAACGCAGTAGAATTTCTATCTCACTCATAGACAAAAATTAGCACTAAATAGATCGACAGCCTAAATGTGAGTGTTAAAACTGTAAAAGTCTTCAATAAAGCATACAGGTAAATCTTGACAACCTTAGATTTGGTAATGGGAGTTTTAGGCTTGAGAACAAAAGACAAGAACCATAAAAGAAAAAAGTATAGATAAATAGGATGTACTGAACAACTTTCTGTGGCTGTGGCAAATCTCTGTGTTAAACAACTTAAAAGGAGGAGAGCTCTATACATTGTGACTCACAGTTGCATGTCCCTTGGCTCCATGGTTGCTATTGTGATGGGGAGAGCAAGGCGGAGCAAAGCAGCAGGGGAGAGGAGGGGGAGCTGCAGCTGCTGCAGGGAATTGCTCAGAGCTCTGCAGGTGAGGAAGCAATGCAAAGGCCTTATGGTAGGCACACAGTGAATAAACAGTAAATAAGTATTGAATACTGGCCAGAGGGAGGGACCGACGGGCCACAGAACATGTTATTTCTTGATATCTTAGTCTAGGTTTTAAAGAAGAGAAGAGATAAACAAATGATCACATCAGTAAAGCAACTCATTGGTTGTTTTGGAAAAGACACAGCTTGAACATTTGTCCATGGTCACTGTTGGACTAAAGAGCATCTTCATAGGGATAGGAAGAGCGTGCCAGGGCAGCTCGGTGATAGAGCAGTTGTCTAGCATGCTCAAGGCCTTGGCTCCCACTCCCAGCACTTTCCACTGCCAAAAAGAGAACAAAAAAGTGACTGCTCTGGGAAGGTGACACTAAAGGCTGGGTCACACACAGGGCCTGGTGGATCAGGTGCAGGCTCCATTCCTGCAACCTACCCTGTTGGGCAGCCACTGTCTCTTATGGGCCTCCTGTCAACACCCAGAAATTAATCTCAGATGGGCTGAAGAGTAAAAGCAAAGAAGAAATTGCAAAATGACAAGAAAATGCAGGGAAATGTTCTACATAATCTTGCAATGGGCAGGGACTTTGTAATCCCTTACCTCAATTCAAAGAACACACTGCAAAGATGTCTGATAAGAGAAGACTAAAAGGTCAGCCCAGAAATACAAATGCCACACGGGACATTTTTTTTTATATGTTATTATTTTAATTGG
>NW_004524672.1:10226616-10237055 GCF_000260255.1 Octodon degus
CTCAGCCCACCAGGGGGCGGGGCTGGCTGGCATGTGGTGCTGGGGGATTGAACCGTGGTCCCTGTGCTTTGCTAAGCTTGTTCTAAGTATGTGCTTTAGACCACTGAGCCATCTCACCAGCCCCGTGGCGGGACATTTTGATACGTGACAAACTGCATAAGATTATGTTGTCTAATGGTCTTTTAGCTGTCATAATTGGTATAAATAAGCTCTATGATGATCATGTGAACACAGAATCACTTAATGACAAATTCTCTGAATGTACCAGTGTCATCAGATGACACAAGACTTAGATTTGCATTCTATATGGCAAAAGTGTTAAAAAGCTTCCAAAGTAAAGAGTCAAAACCCATGTGAAAATTAGAAAAAACATGTTAGAAAAAATATATAAATTGGAAATGGTGGCTCATTCATATAATCCCAGCTCCTCAGAAGCTGAGGCAGGAGGATCACAAATTTGAGATCAGCCTAAAGAGAGTTAGCAAACCCTGTCTCAAAATTTAAAAATAAAAGAAAATAACAAGGACTAGGGTAATAGCTCAGTGGTAGAGTGCAGGGCAGAGCAATACCCTGCGTTTAATGCTCAGTACTGGAAAAAAAAGCAGACATGAAAGAACAGGGAATTTATAAAAGAAGGAATATGAATAATACATCTATATGGAAAACATGTCCATTTTCACAAATAAAGACACATCATTTTCTTTTTAAAATTATTTATTTATTTATTTATTTATTTATTTATTGTTACAGGGTCTCACTATGCAGCTCAGACTCATAGTGATCCTCCTGTCTCAGCCTCCCTAGCACTGGGATTATATAGGTGTGTGCTACCACACCTGGTTTTGATGGCCTGCACAGTGTCATGGCATATGGTACCAGGGATTGAACTCGGGACCCTGTGCTTGTCAGGCAGGTATTTAGACTGCCAAACTATCTCCCCAGCCCCATTTTCAACTATGATTTTTGCAGTTTATTTTTTTAATATACATGTGCTCTCTCTTGCCTTTGCTACTTTTCCAGAGGACAGAAAACAGGGTCCTCCCTCAGGCCAGCTGCAGCACCACCACTCTGTAATCCCAATTACTCAGGAGGCTGAGGCAGCAGGATTGTAGATTCCATCCAGCCTAAAAGATATAGCAAGAGTCCTGTCTCAAAAAAAAAAAAAAAAAGTTGTGAAGGAGGAAGAAAATTTGGTAGTCAATGAGTAGTAAAGATCAGGCCAAAAATTTTTTATCACAGCAATTCCACTCAGTTTTATTCTTATTCTAAGGAAAAATTCAAGATGTACATATATATTTAGTGATGAATATATTTATCACACTTTGGACATAAAGACTAAATGTGTTAATAGTAGGATTCAGTAAAGTCTGATACAATCATACAGTGGAACACTATTCTGCCATTAAAAACTGTCATAGGGCTGAGATAGCTCAGTGGTCTAAGCACCTGCCTGGCAAGTGCAAGGACATGGGTTCAATCCCCAGTAGCACATGCTGTGCTGGCTTTGGAACCTCGCACGCGGTTCAGGCAACTGAAACCAGGCATGGTAGTGCACGCCTGTAATCCCAGCACTGGGGAGGCTGAGACAGGAGGATCATTACGAGTCTGAGCTGCATAGTGAGACCCTGTACCAAAAACATAAATAAATAAAAGATTTTTAAAAACTGTCGTTGGCTGGGTGTGGTGGCACATGTCTGTGATCCCAGCACTTGGGAGGTTGAGGCAGGGAGGATCACCATGAGTTTGAGGCCAGCCTGAGCTACACAGTAAGTTCAAGACTAGCCTAAACTAAATAGCAAGACTCTGTCTCAAAACAAAAACAAAAATAAACAACATAAAAAACTATGATAGAAGTGTGCTTATTAAAAAAGAAAGACATTTATATTTATTCTTCAGTAAAAATGTCAAATTATGAAAGAAAGTATTTTTCAGCTTTAAAAACCACATATATGCCCACATGGGAAAATGGGTAATGCCTACTGGCTGCACGATCATTGACATATTTATGTATTCCTCTCAGAAATGCTTACTAGGCCCTTATGGATAAAGCATTGTGCTTTGCACTGAGTATCAAGATTGTGAAAGATCTGAATTTCTTCTTTTTATTCCTTTGTATTTTCTGGTTTCTCTACAAAAGACATGTTTTACTTCTATAGGTTATTTCAACTAAGTCTAAGTGATATTTTCTCCTCAAGATGGTGGCTATACATAACAATTAGCATGTTGCTCATACTTGTGCTTCTTTTTTAATGACAGGTAATTTCCCACTTGTGGTGCTGCAGACCAAACCCAGGGCCACTCAAACGCTAGACTGAGTCCTCTGCCACTGAGCTACACCCTCAGCCTAAGTAATTTTTATAGAAAAATAAATACCTGTGCCATTAGCCTATGTCTTTTTCTCAGCCCAGTCAACTATAGTGGACATTATCAGTTGAAAGTTCAAAAACTGGTTGGCATGAGATTTTGTTCTAGTGCCAGGTCAACATTACCTGAGTGTAACTTTGCCATGGCACTCTTAGGACCTGGCATGCATTCATGTCCACACAGCCTTGAGTAAGAGGTAAGAGTGGTGGTGAGCTAGAACATTGGCTTCCTTTTATTGTTCATGATAATAATTAACTCCATATCTTAGAATGACTCCCCTATCCTTATCAAATGAACCTTCATGGCTTGGCTTTGGATATCTGCTATATGTGAATATGAAATTAAATGGTGCCTGTTATAGTCAGTGTTTGCAAGGAAAACAATTAAATACAGAACACATAATTCATAGAATTATTTTATAATAGCCACTCAAAAAATCAAGTTCAAAAGAATTCAGGAAATCTGTCCATACACTTAAAGACCCAAAGAATCCAACTGAGGGCCTAGATCCTATGGTGGTGTCCTACGTAAGTCCAGCGAATGACCTAAAGCACAAAACAATGCCTCCTCACAAGTCTAACTGGAGGCCAACAACCCATTTCAAGGATCTATGCTGGGAAGGCCCCAAGGTCAGTGGTGGAAGCTAGGAAGTCTGTGCCAGTGGCATGAAGGATCTGTGCCAGCAGGCTGAGGGATCTGAACTGGAGCCAGGAAGCAATGCTCAAGGTAAGCACCAGAGCTCCCCCAAAGGTACCACAGCCATCCTCAGTGACAAGAAGGTCCTGAGCTCCTCCAATAATGAGAACAGCCAAGTCCATATCGAGAAAGCCAGAACAACAATCTCCTCCAGGAGAACCAACGGCCCCCTAATGACATCACTCCTTCCTATGCAGTTCTCCTTCTTATGTTGTTGCCAACAATCCTAAGGTGGGCCTTTCACACCCAGCACCATGTAGATTCAGTCCAGCTGGGTGTTACAAGTTAACTACCAGTTGTCAAACTACCACAGTGCCCAACATGAGATAGGTAAAATTACAGTGACCTTTTCGAAGACACAAGGCCAGATGGTCCAGGTCGGAAGGTAAAATAGATGGCCAGGATCTAATAGTGCATTCTCTAACTGAAGAAGGATGGGAGGTGAGGTGAGTGGAGTCCCCCTTCTAAGGAGGAAGACCTGGGGTTAGCAGCTAAGACTCTCAGTGGCCAGAAGGCCAGAAGAGTAGGGCATTTTCAATATCCTAGTTAGGCATAACGTGTGAAAGCCAAGCAGCTGGAAGTGGCATTGAAACCAGCTGCATGACTGGTGCCTTAGGATGCTATAAGTGTGTTTGGGAAGCTTGAGCCTACTCCCACTTGAAATAGAAAGTAAATGCAAAGCTGGGCTTCAAAGTACAGTTGTCGAATAGTGTCTGTGGACAGGATATCATGTCTGCATCTTGTATAATGAATAACCACTAAGACAACAATACACAATATATTAATTATTGAAACTGTCCTACTAATCAGTTTTGAAACTCTCATTGCTATTTGTTTCTCAATAAAATTATTTTAAAAATAAAAATAATAAAATAAAATAAATAGAACCTCTCCCATGACTTAAAATGCTGTAAATGCTGAGTACATTTTAATAAATACTGTATTCTATACTGTCAAAAAAAAAGTACAGTTGTGCCTCAGAGCTGCCCCTCCCAGGCATCAACCAAGGATTCCAGGATTCCCTGAGGTTTCAGCTACAGGGTACCTCCCTGAGCCTGTGTTAAAGCCCTTTGGCCTGTTTCTAGAACAGACGAGCAAGAACCAAAAGAGAAGTGATCCTCTCAGTGATAGGCCCATGGGCCCCTTCCACCTTGTCCTGTTCTGAAGAGGTGTGGCAAGTTTGGGAATGTTTGTGGGTGTTCCTAGGCATTAGGAAAACATTGCCTGCACCAGCTAAGTTTGGCTGGCAAGCTGATGTCCTGAGCGGTAAGGGCTCTGATCCTGCTTGCTGAGTCACTTTTCTCCAAACAACACTGTAATCACAACCCTGGATCTCTGGCAGCCAAAGAAGCTGGCTGCCTGTTAGCAACCCCCTAAAAGCAGTGTGTTCCTCAGGCAGAAGTTGTGCCTGACAACAGGGCCACACCACCAGGGAGCGTCCCACCTGCTCCAGAAGGTATTTGGTTTTTGACCCCTTCTTCCCCACAGCTACTAGTCACAATAGTCCCTTGGCAAAAAAAAGACAGTGAGAATGGAGAGAAATTGAGAAATCAACTAGCAACATAGGAACGGGAGTCTAGCTAGCGTTTTCAGTGACCGGAGAGACAAGTGATCCTTGACCATTGCCCCTGGAGAGCCCTGATGAGTCCTATTGTGGTCTAGAGTTAAAGAGAGCATGCAAAACCAGGAGGAACATTCTATGGTTGCTCATTCTTCTATGTCACCAGGAAGCCAACACTACCTCACTGAGACCCATGGCTGTGACCCAAGATAAATGCTTTCTGGCCACCAAAGACTCTTGTACTTAGTCCACTGCAGACCCTGGCCACAAACCTTAGCTAATGATAGGAAACTGGAGGAGAGTGTGTGGGGACCAAGCAGGTCTGGCTGGGGTGGGTGTCGCCCCAGGGGTGAGGCAACAGAAGTTGGCCCACAAGGGTTTCCATCTTCAATATGTGCTCATGTATGACAAGATGGAAAATTATAGTTTGGTCTGTGGCTAATGTAACCTGGCCTGGATTTATCATGGAAAACAGTACAAACTCATCTTGTAATGATGCACTAGATCAATAAATCTGTTCAGTGAGCACTGGGGGACAGTTCAATGTTCTCTCACATCCCAGGCATAGGCTCTGGGAAATACAGGCCAAGACAAATGCCCTTCAAGCTAAGGAGGGCGTCACAGCCTGAAGTGTATCCCCTGCTCCCAAATTCCTGTGTTGAAGTCCTAACCTGTAGTATTTCAGAATGCAGTCTCCTTTGGAGATAGGACCTATAGAAAGAAATAGCAAGTTAAAATGTTGTCCCTGAGGTGAGACCTAACTCAATATTCTGGTACCCTTATAAAGAGGGGACATTTGGAAGTGCATGAGCGTGCATACAGATGGAATGCTGTGGAAGTAGAAAAACAGCCCTCTCCAAGCCTAGACATGAGGCCTGAGACAGTCTCTGCTCACAAGCTTCAGAAGAAAGCAATCCTCTGTCTACGCTTTAACTCGACCTCCAGCCTCCAGAGCTTTGACAAAATACATTTCTGTTGTGTAAGTCACACTTTGGAGCCCTAGTAAATTCACAGAGAGAAAAGACCAAATGAGGGCACAGACTTCTTGTCTTCATCTGTCTGTGTCTGTCTGTCTGTCTGTCTGTCTGTCTGTCTGTCTGTCTGTCTATCGTATTAGCACTTGGGAGACTGAAGCAGGAGGACCACAAGTTGGAGGCCAGTCTGAGTACATAGTGAGCTCCTGTGTTGTAATCAATCATCAGTCAATCAACTGATCATCAAAAACAGAAATTCATTTTTCACAGTTCTGGAAACTGGGAAGCCCAAATTCAAGGTGCCAACAGATCCGGGGTCTGGTAAGGGCCCACTTCTTGCTTCATGGGCAGCTGTTTTCAGTCTCTGTCCTGAGGTGGTGGAGGGGGCAAGGAAGCTCTCTGGTACCTGTTTTATAGGGGCACTAATCCAGTTTATGAAGGCTCTGTCCTTGTAACCTATCAGCCCCAAAATATCATCACTTTGGGGACTGCATTTCAGGGGACACAAACATAGTCTATAGCAAAACCATAGGACCACATGGCCCTGGCTAGTATCTCCCATCCTCAAAGAAGAGACAGAGTTTTCCTATGAGGGAAATTCTCCTTTTTGCCTCAGGTCTGTGCTATGGGGACTGGTGTTGACCCAACCCTTCATTTTACCTCTCTATGCAAATGTTATCCTCTTCAGGATGAATAACTCTAAGCCAGGGGCCCATGGCCCTCCTTCCTAAAGAGAACCACAGGCCTCTTGCCTCCTTTGCTGACCATGGTAAGTGAAGGACCTTTCTTTCTTTCTTTCTTTCTTTCTTTCTTTCTTTCTTTCTTTCTTTCTTTCTTTCTTTCCTTCTTTCTTCCTTCCTTCCTTCTTTCCTTCCTTCCTTCCTTCCTTCCTTCCTTCCTTCCTTCCTTCCTCCCTTCCATCCATGGTACTGAGACTAAACCTGGGCCTTAAACACACCAGGCAGGCACACTATCCATGAACTACAGCCCCAGCCAGTATTGGAGACTTGATGGCATCCAGGGTTATCAAAATCATTTGGGCTTTTCAGATACTAGGGCCCATGTCAGTGGAGTGTCTAGAAATGTCCATGGGTATAGGTAAAAAAATATATATTTTTTAACTGGATTATGACAATGGGCTAAGGGAGGACTGGGATGATTATGTGAATATATGTTAGGTTTCTCCAGAGAAATAGAATTGGTAGGATTCTTGTTTTGTTTTGTGTTTGTTGCTGTTGTTTGTGCTACTAGATGTTGGGTTACATCTCCATCTCTTTTTAACTTTTGAAATAGGATCTCACTAAATTACTAAGTAGCTCAGGCTGGGTTTGAACCTGCCTCACCCTCCCAGAGTGCTAGAATTGCAGGTGTGCATTGCCACATCAGACTGAACGATTTCCTTGAAGGAAATGACTCATGCAATCATGGAGATGGGCAAGTCCAATATTTTCAGGCCATAGTGCCAGGCTGGAAATTCCAGAAGCAGCCAGTGTTGGGTCCAAAAGCAGTCTGGAGGGAGATTCCTTCCTCTTCTGGGTGCTTCAGGCTTATCTGTGAGGCCTTTAACTGTTTGGATGAGGCCCACTCACTATGAAAGGTAAGGTGCTTTCCTCAAAGTTTAAGGACTTAACTGTGAATCACATCTAAAATACTCCACAGGGCTACAGATGTAGCTCAGGGGTGGGATGCTTGCCTAGTATGTTCAAGGCTCTGAGGTTAATCCCACCACTGCCAGACAAACAAACGGAACAAAATCACACTTCACAGCAAAACTTAAGACTGGTATTTGAAGAGAAAAAAACAAACCTGGCCCTGGTGAAACAGACACAGGGGTTATGTACATAAAGATCAATTACAACAGCTAGTGGGCCTTTCAGATCCAAGATAATGTATTGTGGGAATAGACGTGTTAAGTACATGGAATACATCTCTTGATTGTTCCAGTGGAGAAATGTCACCAACAGTAGAGGGGGTCAAGAGGACCAGCAGGAGTCTACCAAAGTCAGCACAATCACAAGGCAAAGTAGTGCAGGACCCCAGGGAAGGGAAGACCAGCAGGGTGAGGTGCTGAAGGGAACTGTCCAGGGGGGCACACAGACCATCCTTACAGGTGTGACTGTTCCAGAGTGTCAGTGGCTAAAAGTTCCATAGGCTGGGGCCCTCTAGGGTTATGGTTATCACCTCCCAGGATGCCCCATCAGAGAGGCCACTACTAGCTTGTTGAAGAGCACTGGGAGATGTGAAGAGACTGAGGGTGTAGAAGTGTTATTGTCTCCTGAGGTTTCTGTCATGGGTTGGGCAGAAACGCCAACACCACATAGGTATTGTTCCTATACACTCAATACACATATTATGGTTTATATCTAGATGTCTGCCCAAAGACTCACAAGTGGGACTTTGGGAAATGACCAGATGGTGTGTGGTGCTCAGCACATACCCTAATGAGTTTACAGTTAAATGTGATGCTGGGGGGTGAAGCCTAGTCAGAGGAGGTGGGTCACCAGAAGGGTCGCCTGGAGGGGTCTCTCTCCCTCCTTTCTCCCTTGCTGTCTCTCTGCTTCTTGTCCACCACACTATGAAGTGCTTCTCCTCTGCGATGCCCCTCTACCATGCTACCCTGCTTCGGAGCCAGCCGACTACAGACTGAAACCTCTACAAACTGTGAACCAACATAAACCCCTCCTCTGTAGAGTTAGTTGTGGGTGTTGGGTGTTGTGCCTCAGCAACAAGAAAGTAGCTAAGACACCATATCCTCCTCATCCAGGTTCCATGGTTTCAGTTACGGTCAACCATGATTTGAAAATACTAAATGGAAAATTCCAGATGGAGACCACATTCCCATAGCTTTTATTACAGGATATTGTTGTAATTGTTCTATTTGATGACTAGTTATTGTTGTTAATCTCTTACTGTGACTAATTTATAAACTAAGCGTTATCATGAATTATGTGTATACAGGAAAAAACACAGTACATATAAGGTTCAGTATGATCTATGGTTCCAGGTACCCACTGGGGGTCTTAGGGCAAATTCCCCATGGAGAAGCATATATTGTACAACTAGGGGAAGGGAGGAGAAGGACATGTGAAAAGGTTAAGATATGTTATGTGCATATGCCAACTCATAATAACGTAAGCATGATGTATGGCAAACACATAGTAATAAAAAGTTTATTTTTAAAAAAAATTATTTATTTATGTATTTATTTTTTTTGGCAGAACTGAGGATTGAACTCAGGCCCTTGCACTTGCCAGGCAAGCAATTATTCTACTGAGCTATGTCTCCAGCCTCAGTAACAAAAAGTTTAAAGAAAAATATATGACTATATTTATTTGTAGAAAAGGCCTCTCTTGGGGCTGGGGAGATGGCTCAGTAGAATAAGTGCTTGCCTGGCAAGTGCAAGGGTCTGAGCCTCCCTTATCAAATAGAAGTGGTATAGTTAAGAAAGAAATACACAGCCAGGCATGGTGGCATACTCCTGTAATCCCAGCACTCAGGAGACTGAAGCAGGAGGATTGTCACAAGAAAGAGGCCAACCTGGGCTACATAGTGAGTTCAAGACTGGCATCAACTACAGCGAGATCCTGTCTCAAAAAAAGAAAAGATGGGGCTGGTGAGATGGCTCAGTGGTCTAAAGCACCTACTTAGAACAAGCTAAGCAAAGCACAGGGACCGCGGTTCGGTCCCCCAGCACCACATGCCAGCCAGCCCCGCCCCCTGGTGGGCTGAGCTAGCCACACACACACACACACACAAATAAATAAATTAAAAAGAAAAGAAAAGAAGGTAAACTGAGAGCAAGTGGTCAGCCTCCTCTCGAATGTGCTGACTCATGCAGGTCTGTGCCAGGACCTTGGAACCTTCAAGACACTGATGTTCTCGATGATTCCTCAGCCTGATTCTTGGAGGGGTCAGCTAAGTCAAAGGCCACTGGGAAGGGGGTCCTGGCTTGCTGTTGTTGTCAACCCCAAAGAAAACTGTTTAAAATTTGCATGGAAGAGTGTGTGTGCAGAGCTATGGCACCAGCCCTAGGAAGCAGCCTCCAAGAAGCCCATGTCATGGTTTCCTGGCAGTGTGACCTGGTGGCTAACTGTGGACAACTGGATGGGCACAAGGTCACACATGATCCTAGTCTCCACTTATGATCCCAGGAGGAAGCCCATAGAAATGGTCTCCTGAGGGTGAACATCAGTGGCATCTGAGGCCCATCAAACCATCGTCATGCAGTACGCCCTGCAAACAGCACCATAACTCAAGTGTAAACCAGGCCTGGGCTCCAAGACAAAGCTTGGACATCCCAGCTCACGAGGCCAACAAAGCCTGGAAAAACACCCAGACTTCAAGCAATACAGGCCACTGGCAGTGGAAAACTTCAAAGGACACAGTGAGGGACACTGGGGTCAGCCTGTCCTGACAAACTATTAGGGCTCCTACCCTTATCCCAAGAGCAACCCTGGGAATCGACCACAGCACACACTGTACATACAGTGCCATCCCGATCCACATAGAGTCTTTTTTTTTTTTTTCCAGAACCAGGGATTGAGCTCAGGCCCTTGTGCTTGCCAGGCAAGTACCTATTCTACTGAACTATCTCCCTGGCCTCTTCTATCAGCAGATGTGGCAATTATTCAAGGATCCTTAGGTGGATTGTGCTACATATTTGGATTCCCCAAAAGTATTCAATCAGATTACCATGCCACTAGATAGCAGAAAGTAGCAGCAGCACAAAGTTACTGAGTCACTTGCTGGATCTTTCATGCTCCACATCAGTCCTAGGCAATAGGTGCTACTGAACGGTAGGAAAGTCTCTCTCCCTCTCCCTCTCCCTCTCCCTCTCCCTCTCC
>NW_004524672.1:10237155-10245609 GCF_000260255.1 Octodon degus
TCTCCCTCTCCCTCTCCCTCTCTCTCCCTCTCTCTCCCTCTCTCTCTTCTTCCTCTCTCTCTCTTCTACCTCTCTCCCTCTCCCTCTCTCTCTCTCTCCCCCTCTCTCTCTTTCTCTGCTCCCTCTCTCCCTCTCTCCCTGTCTCTCCCTCTCTCTCTCTCCCTCTCTCTCTCTGGTCTTTAGAGACAGGACCTCACTATGTAGCTCAGGCTGGTCTCAGACTCATAGCAATCATTCTGCTTCAGCATCCCAACTGCTGGAATTATAGGCAGGGGCCACCATGCCCCGCTTGGAATGGTCTCTGAAAGGATCAACTGAAGATTAATTGGGCAACCAAGTTAATTTGGACCAGGTATGGTGCCGCACACCCATAGTGCCAGCTCTCAGGAGGCTGAGGCAAGAGGATTGCCATGAGTATGAGGCCAGCCAAGACTACAGGGTGAAACCCAGGCTCAAAACGCTGGAAAAAAAAAAAAGTTAACTTGAACTTTGAATGTGGCAATTTTCCAGAAGGAAGCTTCACATTTAGCACAATTTTTAGAGATCAATGCCTGAAAGACACAGAAACCACATCCACTAACTTTTTTCTTTCTATTTTTCTTGCCACACCTATTCATTGAAAAGTCAGGCTGCTGGGATTTGTTAAGTAGCAGTCAGAAAGTGAATGGCTCAAGATGAGGACTTCTTTTGCTACCACCTGTACTTGCCAGTCTCAGGCAATCAAGGTTAGTGATGACAGTGACCGTGAGAATAAGGTTCCAACTCCTAAGGGAATCCTTGTGTGGTCCACATGTTCTAGGATGATAGAAGCTAAGCAAGGAAGGGACCTTGGGACAAACCAGGATGCACATATGGGTAAGACCTAGTTTGAGCCAGCCTAAACTACACAGCAAGACCCTGTCTCAAAAACAGAAAAAAAAAGGCTGGCTAGATAGCTCAGCGGACTAAAGCATCTGCTTAGGCAGAGTACAGGGGCCAGGGTCTGATTCCTGGTGGGTCGTCCCCGGCCCCACCCCCCAGGACACATTGAGACAGTGATTGAGACTGGGCGTGGTGGTGCACTCCTGTAATCCCAGTACTTGGGAGTCTGAAAACAGGAGAATCACTAGGAGTCCAATCTACATGGTGAGACCCTGCAGACCCTGGACCAAATACAGTTTTTTTAAAAAAAACAGAAAAATAAATAAAAAGATCACGGAACAAAACCAACTTTCTAGGTTGGGACTGTAACTCAGTAGGAGAATATCAGTCCAGCAAGCATGAGGCTCAGTGCTCAATCTCTAACAGTGACCAAAAAAAAAAAAAAAAAAAAAAAAAGATTAACTTCTGACTTGGTCCCACCCCAGTGGCCTCTTGTCTGTTCGTCCAAGTTGTTCCCCGGTTGTTAGCGGGCTCATGCGGGAGGCAAATGCGCTTGACCATAGTCGTGTCCAGTTCTCAGTGTGACCTCCAGGAGGCCTCAGCTGCCAGCGTGGAGTCACAGCTGTGCGCACTTGTCTGTGCACACTTGTCCAATGTTGTCATCCACGAACAGAGCCTCAGCGGATAGCAGCCTTATCAGGAAAGCTACTCAGACCCCCCCAGTGGGCAGGGGCGTGGCCCCAGATTGCCAACCTGAAAGAACTCATCCCTGACATCATAAACCACCGCCTGTGACTTTTTTTTTTAAATTATTTATTTATTTTTATTTATTACATTTATTTATTGTATGTGTGTGTGGCCAGCTCAGCCCACCAGGGGGCAGGGCTGGCTGGCATGTGGTGCTGGGGGATCGAACCGCGGTCCCTGTGCTTTGCCAAGCTTGTTTCAAGTAGGTGCTTTAGACCACTGAGCCATCTCTCCAGCCCCGCCTGTGACTTTCGGCAGAACATTGTGATCAGCCCATACCTGAGAGACTGCTGGCGAGGAGCCAATGGGGTCACCTCCTCCTCACCTTAGCTTTTTTTTTTTTTTTTTTTACTAGCTCTGGGCTGTTCCCATGCTATCAGCACAGATTCGCCTACATGAAGAACAACACTGTTTCCTAAACTGGGGTTACTATCAGCTCACCACTGGATTGCACCAGCCAGTGGAGAACAGGTCAGGTGCAGTGGTGGGTTGCTGAAGTTTCTCTTCTTCTTTCTTTCTTTCTTTCTTTCTTTCTTTCTTTCTTTCTTTCTTTCTTTCTTTCTTTTTTGCAGAACCAGGGATTAAACTCATGTTCTTGTGCTTACCAGGCAAGTGCTTATTCTGCTGAGCCATCTCCCTGGCCCCAATTTCTTTTTTCTTTCTTCCTTTCCTTTTATGTATTTGGTACAGGGTCTCACTATGCAGCTCAGACTCATAGTGATCCTCCTGTCTCAGCCTCCCCAGTGCTGGTAGTACAGGCATGAGACACCATGCCCAGACCCAGTGGCCATGGCCAGCTCAGTGCACCCAGAGGCAGGTCCAGCATGACATGTGGTACCAGGGATCAAACCCCCATCCCTGCACTTGCCTAAACAGGTGCTTAGTCTGCTGAGCTATCTCACTGGGCTTCTTATTTATTTATTTATTTATAATGTATTTGGGGGGCTGGGGAGATAGCTAAGAAGATTAATTGGGCAACCAAGTTAATTTGGGCCAGGTATGGTGGCAGCTCATACTCCTAGTGGTCCTCCTGTCTCAGCCTCCCCAGCACTGGGATTACAGGCATGCACCACCCTGCCCAGTCTAGGCAGCCAGCTCAGTGCAACTGGGGGTGAGGCTAACACCTTTTGTTTTAAAAAGAAAAGTAAGTAAAACAAAATTTCAAGACAAGATAATAGGTGTCAATGGTCAATACATTGCATATTGTCATCTTTAGTTACTCAGAGTACAAGATATATGCATTTAATTATCCACAAAATAGTAGCACAAACATTTCTTTTTAATAAACTAAGAGCAATTAGTACTATAACTACCTTAACTATCTTACATATATATGCAAGATAGTTAAGATAGGGTTTTTTTTGTTTGTTTTTTTGTTTTGTTTTTCCCTTCCTTTTTTTCTTGTTTCCCCCATCCCAGTTTTTTTTTCCTTTTGAAGTTTCTTCCCATTGTATAGTATCTATTGTACATTTTGGATTTTCTTTACTTTTTCAGCTTCTCACACTAAGGAGACAATATGATATTTCCGACGGTTTATTTCACTTACAAGTATAGTCTCAAGTTGTATCTATTTACCTACAAAAGTCTCTAGTTTGTCCCTCTTTATGGCTGAATGGTCCTGCATTGTACAAAAATAGCACATCTTTTTATCCATTCCTCAGCTGATGGGCATTTGGGTTGTTTCCAAGATCTAGCTATTACAAACTGAGCTGCTATAAACATGGCTGCATAGATATCACTGTAGTATGATGTTTTCATTTCTCTTGGGAAGATACCCAGAAGGGAAACAGCTGGGTCAATTGAGACCTCCAATCCTAGCTTTTTAAAAGAATCTCCACACTGATTTCCACAATGGCTATACCAGGCTACACTCCCACCAACAGTGGAGAAGGGTTCCTTTTTCCCCACATCCCCACCAGCATCCCCATAACAATTCTTACTGGGATGAGATGGAATCTCAGTGTTGTTTTAATTTGCATCTCTTGAATGACCAGCAATGTTGAACACTTTTTTATGTATTTATTTTCTGTTTGTACTTCTTTACCTACTTATCACCTGAGGCTGGTATGAGACAGTGCATCATTGCCTCCTTCCTGGGTTCCAGGGAGACTTTAGGTCCCTTAGAAAAGAAATTCAGAACATAAGATTCCTTAGTTGCTGCTGCTGCTGCTTGCTTCTTGTTTTGTGGTTACCTGCCTGCCTACCATGGACCAATTCTCCTTTGTCTTGCCACCTTGCCTTAAAACCAGTCAAATATAAACTGAAACCTCTAGAGACTAGGAACTATAATAAACCTTTAGTTCTTTGGGGAAAAAAAAAGATTCCTTAGTTATGGTCCAGAAGGGGCTTCTCAGTACCTAAGACGCTCCACACTCACAGTGCAGTCATCTATGCCCATGTTCAGGTGTTAACTTTTTTACTTTTCAGAATGTAGGGCCTTTGCACTGAGCTATCCCCAGGCCTTTGACTTATGTTTTTATTTTGAAACAGGATTTTGCTAAGCCACTAAATTGCCCAGGCTGGGCTCTAATTTACAACCCTCCTATGTCAGCCTCCTCCTATGAGTGCCAGGATTTCAGAAGTGTGCCACCACACCATTTTTATTTATTTATTTATTTATTTATTTATTTATTTATTTGGCGGAACCGGGGATCAAACTCAGGCCCTTGAGTTTGCCAGGGAAGCGCTTATTCCACTGAGCCATCTCCCTGGCCCCTTTATTTTTTATTTTGAGACAAGGACTTGTTAAATTGCCCAGGTAGGACTCAAACTTGGGGGCTGATCTTCCTGCCTCCATTTCCCAAAACTCTGGGCCTAGTGTGGGTGTAGTCTTTTTGGGCACAGAGGTCAAGGATCTTGGGGAGCTAGCATCTTTGGTTTATTCTTTTTTATTCACTGTGTATGTAATAAATTTAAGCGTCTTTTGTCTTCATTCATTAAATGTGTCAGATCTTCCCCTTGGCTTGGCTTGTATTTGTGACCTTATTTATTTTCTCACCAGATTAAAAAAGGAATTATATGATTTGCATATTATATGGTGCAAATTATATGATTTGCACCCAAAGGTGCAAGGCGATTAGCCTATGTTAAGGGTATATAACTCAAAACAGCCCCTAGTAACTGTTAACTTTGAATTATAGGTATGATATCCAGAAGGCAATAATCTGCCTCCTATGGAAGGTGCAGCCGTAGGAATCAGGGGACAAGCCAGGCTCTTCTGTAATATGTATGTTATCCATCAACCTTGTTGGGAACATGATATTAGGGATTGATCCCCACACTTTCACACTGAGCAACATCCCTAATCCTTTATTATTATTATTATTATTATTATTATTATTATTATTATTATTTTTTTTTTTTTTTTTTTTTGCGGAACCGAGGATCGAACTCAGACCCTTGCACTTGCCAGGCAAGCGCTTAGTCTACTGAGCCATCTCCCCGGCCCCTAATCCTTTATTATTTAATTCTCTGTTTCTTTAATGTATTTTAGCACAGGGTCTACAGGGACTCACTGCACAGATCGGACTTGTGGTGATCTTCCTGTTTTCAGCCTCCCAAGCGCAGGGATTACAGGTGCATGCCACCATGCCCAGTCTCAATCACTGTCTCAGTGTGCCCCGGGGGCGGGGCCAGCAAGCATGGGGTTCTGGATTGAACCCGGGTGGCTGAGCCCACCTAAGCAGGCGCTTTAGTCTGCTAAGCTATCTGGCTGGCCCTCTTTTATTATTCGAGATAGTCTCCTACTAAGTTGCCTAGGCTGGGCTCTAACTTGCAATCCTCCTGCCTCAGTCTCTCAGAGTACTGAGATTATAGGCATGTGACACCAGGCCCAACTATAAACTAAATTGTACAGAGGCATCATAGAGCTTTCAGATTTCAAAGTGTTAAAAACTCTAAGAAGCTCAGGTCTGAATTGTGTGTATTTTGAAAACTTTTTTAAAAAGTGAAATTGAGCCCCACAAAAGGTAGAAACAACCCAAACATCCATCAGCGGAGGAATGGACACAAGACTGTGTATCCCAGGGCTTGGATATAGTTCAGCAGTGTAAGTGCCTGCCTGGCAAGTGCAAGGTCATGAGTTTGATCCCTGATACTGAAAAACAAACAAACAAACCAAGGTCTGTGTATCCCTACTGTACAACACTATTCAGCAACTGAGAGAAATGAAGGATTGATACACACTACCGTATGGATTAACCATAAAAGCATGCTGTGATGTGGAAGAAGCCTGTCCCAAAGACCACGCATTGAATGACTGAGGGTATACGCTGGCCTCATAATGAGCAAATCCATCCAGACAGGAAGTTGCTTAATAGTCACCAGAAGCTCAGAGAGATGAGGAAATGAGGGGTTACTAAAGCCTACTGAGTTTCCTTCCGGGGCGACAATTGCACAAGTCTATGGATTATAAATATACTAAAAACTGCTTAAGTGTTAGAGAATGAATTGTACAGTATATGGTCATATCTCAATAAAGCTACTCCCAGGGGGGCTGGTGAGATGGCTCAGTGGTCTAAAGCACCTATTTAGAACAAGCTAAGCTAAGCTAAACTAAGCAAAGCACACGGACCACGGTTCAATCCTCCAGCACCACATGCCAGCCAGCCCCGCCCCATGGTGGGCTGAGCTGGTCACACACACACAAAATAAATAAATAAAAATTTTAAAAAAAGCTGCTCCCAGGCTGGGACGTGGCCCAGGGGTAGAGTGCTTGCCTAGCACACATGGGGTTTTGGGTTCATCTGCACCACAAAAAGAGAGAGAAAGAGGTGGGGACAGGGATAGGAGGAGAAGGAAGGAAAATAAAAGCTGTTACCAAAAGAAAAACAAACATCAAAATTATCCAGAGTCTACCCCTCTGCCTTCCCAAAATTTATAACTTCATATTGATTTTCCACTGATAGAAGGCCTGCTAGATTAACCAGTGATAAGCTCCTAGAAATAACAAACAGCCCTGACAATCAGTGATCTTTACAAGCGCCGGCGCTGCACTACTCTGCCAGAGTCAACTAACCACGCCCTACAAAGTGGCAGCCATTTGGTGGGTAAACAGAAGCCACCTGTCGGGCACCAGCCATCCTGTAGCTGACGGATGGCAGAAAGAAGGTCCATTCTAAGTCACAGACAGGGCAGTACAGCTGGGCAGCAGCGCGGCCCTGGTGCTGTCAAAGTGTCACCAGGAGTTCACCCCAACCCCTCACCCACGTATGCGGAATCCACATCTCCAAGTACAGGAGGTGCGAAAGAATTAGCAGCGTTCCCCGCTTCTTCTTGCTCTGCACCTTGCCTCGAGTGACCTCCTCCAGCTCCGACCAAGCCCTTGGCATGATGCGCAGCACCATGTGGACTCCTGATGGACCCAATTACTTGCATTTTTTATTATGAATATTTTAGTGATGAAAATTCAAGCAAATACCATTGTAATACCCTTATACTCACCCTTCCCAAATTAAAAAATATTCTCATATTTGCTTCAAATGCTTTTGCATTCTTTTTATTTTTATTTTATTTTATTTTATTTTTTTGTGGTACCAGGGATTGAACTCAGGACCCTGAGCTTGCCAGGCAAAAGCTTATTCTACTGAGCTATCTCCCTGGCCCCTTGCAATATTTATTTTCAAATTAAAAGCATAGATCATTTTACATATATAACCTATCAGGTATGTAAATTAGACATATTTTAAAGATTTTAAACTTATATTCAATAACTTACTCCTTATTTTTTAAATTTTATTTTAGGGAAGAGTCTACAGGGTGTTCAGGGTCTCATTACTAGATCGGACTCGTAGTGATCAACCTGTTTACAGCCTTCTAAGAGCTGAGATTACAGGTGCGTGCCACCACGCCCAGTCTCAATCACTGTCTCAGTGCGCCCTGGGGATGGGGCCCACACAGCAGGCCTGGTTTTTTGGTTTTTGTTTTTAAATACAGTGCTGGAGACTGAACCTAGAGGTTTGTGCATACTGCTAGGCAGGCACTGTCCCATTGAGCTATACCCCCAACCTTGTAAAAGCTAATCAGGAAAATGTCTGCTGTTATGCAAGAAGACAAAAAGATATTGCCCTGAGAGTTGGACGGTAAGAATTTCCCTCTAATTTTAGAGAAACAATGGGATGCAAGGAGGTGAGGATGCAAGCGGAATCAATGGCAAGGCTCTGCCCAGGATGCCTTCCGGGAGGCCCTCTAGAAACTGGAAGCACTACACCCAGCTTGCAGGCAAGCTCAGTAAAACTGCAGAATACTGTTTTGTCCCAAGCCCTGCCAGACCAGGACAACAATGAATGTGATGAAAACAGGAGCAGATGATCAGCGACCAATGCAGGTGGAGAGCAACAGGATGGACCCAGGCCAATGGGGATAAGGATGTGAAGGGATGGCCTAAGACCCCAAAGGCTGTGACAGATAAAGATGCATTTGGTCATCTGACTTTCTATCACCTGCTCTCACCTTCTGTTGTTGTTTTTAAAGTCATAGAGGGTGATAAATGCATATGGTTAAATCAAAGTACAGACAGCTACACAGTGACAAGAAAGCCTCCTTCTTGACCAACTTGGGCCTCCCAAGCCTAAGACCCCCTCCCCAGAAGCAACCATTGTTACCAGGCTCTTGTGTGCTCTCCTGCACATGTTTTCTCTAGGTGTGTGTGTGATACACTTAAGGCACACGTTTATATTTTTATTGCATGATTTTATTTATTTCAGCACTGGGGTTTGAACTCAGGACCCTGTGCACACTAGGCAAGGACTAAGCTATGCCTCCAGCCCTCCAGACTTTTTAAATTTTTTTTTTTATTTTTTAGAGAGAGAGAGAGAGAGTGGTGTGTGTGTGTGGCCAGCTCAGCCC
>NW_004524672.1:10245794-10251484 GCF_000260255.1 Octodon degus
TTTTTTTTTTGTGGAACCGGGGATTGAACTCAGGCCTTTGTGCTTGCCAGGGAAGCGCTTATTCCACTGAGCCATCTCCCCAGCCCCTCAGCCCTCCAGACTTTTATGTGCATACATACATAGCTATGTGTGTTTCTACCTCACACTCCTTACCCACAAAAGATGGCACATTACATAGTTCTGTATCTTACTTCTTTCCAACTCTTACCAAGCAATTTATAATAGCACTATAGATCACCCATACTTTTTTTTTTTCAATGTATGTGTTTGGTACAGGGTCTCATTATGCAGCTCAGACTCATAGTGATCCTCCTATTTTCAGCTTCCCCAGGCATGTGACACCATGCCCAGACTCAGTGGCTGGCTCAGCGTGCCCGGGGGTGGGTGTAGTGCCACCTGTAGTGCCGGGGATCAAACACCCATCCCTGTACTTGCCTAAGCAGGTGCTTACTCGGCTGAGCTATCTCACTTGTCCACCCATATCCTATTAATAGTTGCCTAAAATTTCTTCTTATGGATGTGCCTTTATTTGGTCTCCTACTAGCCTGGCGTGGTGGTACAGGCCTGTAATCCCAGCACTGGGAAGGCTGAGGCGGAGGATCATTACAAGTTCAAAACCAGCCTGGGCTACAAAGTGAGTTCCAGGCCAGCCTGAACTGCATAGTAAGATCCTGTCTCAAAAAGACATTAAAAAAAATACTAATCTCTTATCTTGGGACATTTAAGTCATTCTAATAATGCTGCTTTGAAAAAAATATATATATAT
The DNA here is from genome assembly GCF_000260255.1 of Octodon degus. Lineage (NCBI taxonomy): Eukaryota > Metazoa > Chordata > Mammalia > Rodentia > Octodontidae > Octodon > Octodon degus. The sequence continues at coordinate 10,246,561 of NW_004524672.1, forward strand.
ATGGTATATGGTTTTGAGTTTGTTTGTTTGTTTGTTTGTTTGTTTGAGACAGTTTCTCACTATATAGTTCAGGCTGGCCTGAAAACAACTATGTAACCCAGGCTGTTCTCAAACATTTGGCAATCTATCTGCCTCAGCCTCTCAAGTGCTGAGATTACAGGTGTGTCTCACTATGCCTGGTTACCTTGAATATTTTAAAATGCCTCTTTGACCACAATAATTTATCTGTAAGATAAAACCCTGGTACTGCAATTTCTAAGCTAATCCACCATTTTTTTTTTTTTTTTAACCTTAAAACTTAGTTTCAAATTTCCATCCCAGACCAGCTCCTTAGCCTCCAGCCAAGCTGATAGAGAACAGTGAGAGGCTGGGCACTGTCCCAAGAATGAGAGATCAAAACACCAACACTGCCCACAAGGGGTTTTTTTAGCTGTGATTACAGAACTGCTTAAACTAAGGAGCAATGCAGGAAATTTGAAGGCTCAAATTACTGAGGCCAACCAAAAATGTGAACGTGTTGAAAAAGTGGTGGTACCAGTAGTACAAACTGAAGATAATGTTCAATGTGAAACTCAGAAGAATATACCACATGTTGTAGGGAAATTTCAGTTATATCTTCCACTGCTGGAAATGTACAGTAACCTAAAGGAACAGATGAGTGGGGAAAAAAGGTATTATTCTACCCTAAAAACTATAAACAACTAGAAAAAGTGTATGTACCCCAGGGTGGTCAGTACTGCTTTTGTGAGCTAATGATATGAAATCTTCCTAAACTCTTCAAGGAGGGCTGGGGAGATGGCTCAATAGGATAAGCTCTTGACTGGCAAACGCAAGGATCTGAGTTCAATCCCCGGTTCAAGGATATTAAAGAAATCTCCTTGCCTGATCTCAGAGACTTTCAGGAACATTTACAGCAACAAAACTGCTACAACAGAAAACCTTCAGTATTGCCCTGAAAGAATTATTTAGTATTTTTAAGACAGCGTCTCGTGATGAAAGTCAGGCTGGCCTTGAACTCACTTTGTAGCCCAGGGTGGTCTCGAACTCACTCGCAGCAATCCTCCTGCTTTAGTGTCCAGGCTGCTGGGATTACAGGCATGTGTCACCATGCCCAGCTGCATATTTATTCTTATTTGGGTAGTAAGGAAACATTCAGAAATTGTCACCAAACACAAAGGAAGAAACATCCAAGAGTAGGATTGCAATCCCAGTCAAGTATGCACAAAATAGCTGATAGCTATAAAACATAGCCCACTTTGAAGTGTAGGGCTCTTTGTGTGGGTCACATCTTACATGTGGTACAAAGGTTGTTGACCTCTAGTTAGTAATCTCTAATCCTTAGAAATCATTCATCTTAGTACACATCCAGATCTTATCTTGGGGCTAAAGAATCTCCTTGTGATTAGCAAGCTTATGGCTTTCCAGTGAACCAACTTTTGGTTTTTTGACCCTTCATTTGAAATAAGAGATTAAGATTGCTTAAGAAATGGGCTGGTGCCAGGCGTGGTGGCACATGCCCATAACCCCAGAATTGGGGGCGGGGGGCAAGGCAGGAAGGTCACCACATGTTTGAGGCCATCCTGGAATACATAATGAGACCTTATCTCAAAAAAAAAAAAAATTAACAAGGCCAGAGATATAGCTCAGTGGCATAAGTGCTGGCCTGGCAAGTTCAAGGTCCCAAGTTCAATCTCCAATACAAATAATTAAAAATTAAAAATAAATGAATAAAATAAAAAAGCACAGAAAATATACTGAGGAGAGGGCCAGCGAGATAGCTCAGCAAACTAAAGCGCCTGCTTAGGCAGAGCATAGTGGCCGGGGATGGATTCCTAAAATCCCATGCTGGCCCCGCCCCCGGGGCACACTGAGACAATGACTGAGACTGAGCGTGGTGGTGTGCACCTGTAATCCCAGGGCTTGGGAGACTGAAAACAGGAGAATCACTATGTGTCAGATCTACGTAGTGAGACCCTGTAGACCCTGTAAACCCTGTACTAAATAAATATACATATATGAGGAATTAAGTAAAAAATTAGTAACAAATATCATTTGGGTTTTAAATAATTGAATACTATTTTATATATGAATAAATGTAATATTTTTTTCAATATTGGGGAAAAGACAAAACTATATATATAAGTAAAAAGTACATTAAACTGATTAGAAATATATTACAAAAACAAACCTCCATAAGGATTTTTTGTCTTTTTTGCAGTTTAATATTTTATTTTTTTCTAATTTTATTTTATTTTATTTTAAAGAGTTAAAAACAGAAGCAAAGACAAATAGAAAAAAAGAAACAGTAACATACAATAATATACACGTTACCGATTTTCAAAACAGAAACAGCTAAGAGTGGTTGTATAGTATATAGTTTTGGAGTGAAATCTTATCTGATACATGAGATGAGTATTCACTGTCATTTTCTCACTTAGCTCTTATTTTCACCTTAATGTAATTTAAGGAGCCTAAAATTTTTAATTATGCTCATTTTGAGGGGGCAATATACAAATCTTTAAAACTCTCGGCAATCAAACTTAACTTGATAAGAGTGTGAGTTATTCTGCTTGGTTTCACTTAATTGTTCTGAATCTGAAGAAAGGGGTTAGAATTTTCTGAGGGCACAGTGTTGCTTCTGCTTGTCAAAGTTGATTTGTTTCTCAATACTACTTGTAGCTGACCCCAAACTACATTGGTTTGGCTCAAGTTGCGAGAGGACAGTTGAAGGGGCCTAATGAGTGTGATAGATTAAAGATTGCTACACGAACAGCTGGTGCTAGAATAGTAGATGTAAGATCTTCCTCCACACAGACCTTACGACAGGCTGGGCTTAGTGGCACACACCTGTAATCTCAGCATTTGGGAGACTGAGGCAGGAGGCTTGCCTAAAGGTAGAGGCCAGCCTGGACTATATAGTGAGTTCAAGGCCAGCTTGGCTGAACTACACAGTGAGATCCTGTCTCAGAGAAAGAAAGAGAGAGGGAGAGGGAGAGGAAGAAGGAAGAAATTTAGCACAAGACTCAAGCTAGTTTCTTCAAATAGCAGATCTCACTACTATATTGCTGTGGAAATAGACCAAATTATAAATTGAAGTCTGAGGATACTAAAGTAAATATGTGTTTTCTTTTGTGTAAATCAAGGGAATCTAAATGACAATGTAAATCTGATCCTTATTTTCTCTTCACTGTAAATACTCCTTTTACATCTGCAGGATTTATACCTGTGAAAACTATACCTAGTTCTGTGAAATAAGTGTTAAGAGTATGTTTACATCTGTTGACTTTGTGATGAATTATTAAAGGCTTAGCAAATTGTTGACAACAAGTTTCTATCCCTGAGGCCATGCACAGCTGCATAAACAACCATAAATGACTATCAGTCAATACCAAGCAGTGTTCATGTCCAAGGTACAGGACGATAATCCCTGCAAGGTATAACCGTAACATGAACTCTGGGAAAGAAAATGGATCTAATCAACCGAAGAAAGCATTTTGCCTCCCGACTCGGTGATCTTTCCGAATCCAGAACAGGAGCAGCAGAGAGAAAGACTTGGGAAGCTCTCACCTCTCTCTACCCAGGAGAGAGCAACACTTTACCTGATGGACAGGCATCAGAGACATGATACTCAAGCAGCTTTCTCCAAGGCAGAGGTGAAGTTTCCTCCTATACAATTCCACTCCTTTAATTCTGGGTCCTTTCACACCAAGCAGTCACTTCAGGGATTAGGCAAAATTGGCTGGGGAAGTAGGCATGACCTGATATTCCAGACCCCAGACACAGGCACAAAACAGTTCCCCAGATCCTGAACATAGGCCTCCTGCAAGATCTCGAGCAGATTCTCAATGGGACAGCCCGGACCTGACCTCAGCTGGAGGCATGGGATCCCAGCACCACCTCTTAGGACCCTCATGTAGAAATTCTTAAGGGTTTTCTTGAGATTCAGGCAGCATGAAAAGACACAGCCACTAAGAAGCACTTGCTATCCTGACTTTCCTCAGGATAGCCCACCCAAGCTTCCCCCAGGATTTTCTTTTGCTTTTTCCTCTTTTGTTTGGCCCAAGTTTGCTCTGCATAGCCAATTTTTTTCCCTCACGCTTCACTTTTACTTTTTTCAAACAAACTTTGCCACTGCTTTTCATGTGTTTCTTTCAACTTGAGATGAGGGGAACCTGGAACTCACAGAAGGATGATTTGGTGAGCCACATTTAACAGGAGGCTACCCAATAAGTTACTTGTTTTTCCTCTTGATACGTGGATCTTGATACCTGGGAGAAGATGTGGTGGATTAAGACTGCTACAGATTGTTTGTCATCCCTCCCATCTAGAGGTGAAGGGCTCTGGCAGGCACTGTAGCTGCTTCAATGTATGGAATCCAGTGGAAATGCTGCTGGCCTGTCTCCACATCTAATCCTAACCACTTCTACTTTCTCTCTCTGGAACAATCACTCTCAAGAAGCCAGAAGTACTGGGGTATGGCAGTGCATACCTGTGATTCCGCACTTGGGAGCTTGAGGCCAGCCTGGCTTACATAATGAGTTCAAGGCCACCCTGAATGCATAGTGTGACCCTGTCTATTAAAAAAAAAAAAAAAAAAGGCCAGAAACTTGTGAATATGGCTGACCTAAAATCACCATGCTATAAGGAAGTCCAAGCTACCCATGGCGTCTGGGATGGAAGACATTAGGGAGAGACAGGGACAGACTCTGACAGACTGAGCTGTTAGAGACAAACTACCCAGGCACAAATCATGCCACTAAAGAAGCTATCTTGGCCATTGCAACAGATGTGACAATGGCAGCCAAGAACCAGGCCTGAGGCCCCAATATACAACTGCCCTTAAGTAACCATCTTCACCATTTAAGGTTTTTTTTTTTTTTTTTTTTTTTTGCTCTGAATGCACTCAGGGGTGGTTTGGCTGGCT
>NW_004524672.1:10251607-10269346 GCF_000260255.1 Octodon degus
TTTTTTTTTTTTTTTTTTTGAGACAGGGTGTCACTAGGTAATTCAGCCTGGCCTTAAACTCAAGGTGATCCTCTGGTGTGGAGGGCGACCTGGGCAACTCTCCTTGAAAGAGGATCAGTTGTCTCCATTTTGGCTGAGCCTAATCCTATTTCCATGTATTGATATGTACAGAGTTGGCTAAGACTTTTCCTTGTCACTTCAATGGACTGTAAGCAAAGCATAAGCAATCTAGCCAAGGTGCTGGTCTTTAAAGACAGCAGGAATATTTCCTCGGAACCTCCACCCACTGCACCTTTGTGTGAGTCCCTGGGATCCAGCTCAGACTAGAATCCACCTTGAGATACAGGCTGTCACTTCCTGGGGCTTAAAGATTACACGTCAGAGCTAAAGAAGGACCCATACCAAAACATTAGATGCTATCTTGATTGTGTTATGCAGATTATTTTTTCTACATCTTTCTCTGAAGATTTCAGAGGTGATTTCAGGCCTCCTCCCTAGCTCAGTTCACAGTTCTCACATAGTTCCCACCATTCTCACAGTCACTCATCAGTCAAGTCACTCCTTTCTTCATGAGTAAACAGAACCTGGGATCAGCCTTCCATAGAGGCCTTTGTTCCAAATAGCAACTATTGTGTATCCCCATAACTACAAATATGCCTTAGTGGGTTGTACTGGGTGTGCTAGATTAGAATTAACTTGATGAGATTCCAATAATTTACCCATGGGATTAGAAATGTAAATTTCCCAGATCTAAGATGAGGACCAGGAAGGCTCTCTATATTCTTACCTCAGCCCCCCAGCCCAGCTATGAAACTATATCCTATGGAGAAATAGGAATAACTGATTTTCATGGAGCCTACTCAAATTCCTGTCCTTCAAACTCATGACCCCAGCAAAATGTTTTAAGGTTTTTTTGTGTGTGTGTGTGTATTTTTTTTTTTTTTTTTTTTTTTTTTTGCTCAGGGTCTCACTACATAGCCCACATTAGTAGTGATCTTCCTGATTTCTGCCTCCCAAGTGCTGGGATAACAGGCGCACACCACCGCACCCGGACTCCATCGCTGGCTCAGCGCACCCGAAGGCGGGGCCGGCGGCAGGCAGAGCCAAGTATTGAACCCTGGCCCCTGCGCTTACCTAAGCAAGCGCTTAGTAAAATGTTTGTTTTAAGCCACCACATTTGGAGATAATTTGTACACATTTCAATTCCTGGGTGGATAGATCTCCACTGTAGAGAAACATGGGCACTCCGGTCTACCAGGCAGTTTCTGTGGGTTTGACCAATATGAGTCAGTCTACAATAGTGTGTTCCTGCTGAATGTGCTGACAAAATGTCTTTTCTGTGCTAGAAACATTGAGGACGAAAGGGCCAGACTTGACCAATCTGCCCACCTCCCTCACTATCTCTCCTTCCCTCTACTTTAGGTCAAATAATCCAGATCAGGAAGCTGGGAAGACAAATGTCACAAAAACCCCAGATGGAGCCAGCACTCATTACCACTCCTGGCACCAGCCCTGACCTGGCACTGAGGAACAGGGGAGAGAAAGACATTGATCCAGCCCTTGGAACTTCAAAGCCCAGCCTCTCTGCCACATAAACAGGTGGTGAATGACACATGAAGTGACAAACACGTGCATGGAACAAAAGGAAAAGCCCCCACCATAGGTACTCCACATAAGAATGACAGGATGGATACCACCTCCTCATTATCTGGACCCACATCTCTGGAAGACAGCAGTTTTATATGCACTTACATAGAAATTTGACATAAGTTCATATTTCACTTTTCTATCACTCTTTTTTTACATTGAACACAGTGCCCATGCATGCTGTCATAGTTTGGGGTTTTGCAAAAGGAACAATACAATACGGGACACATTTTATAAGCTTATTTTATAATGAATCACCCAAAGAATCATATACAAAGAGTACAGGAAACCTGCCCACACACTAAAGACCAAAGAACACAGCTAAGGAACTGGATTCCGTAATAATGTCCTACATGAGTCCAGCTGAAGACCTAAAACCCATAACAGTGCTTCCTACAAGTCCAACTGGTGGCCTAGAGCCCATGACAATGTCTCATGCAGGCATGTTTCATGGATCTGCCCAAAGGTTGATGGTGGAAGCTAGAAAGTCCATGCCAGCAGGACAAAGGATCTGTGCCAGCAGGCTGAGGGATCTGAACTGGAGCCAGGAAGCAACGCTCAAGACAAGAACTAGAGCTCCCCCTAAAAGTACCACAACCATCCTCAGCAGCAGCGAGGTCCCAAGTTCCTCCAGCGTGAGGAAAGCTGAGTTCTCATTCAGAAAGCCAGCTGACAAGCTTCTCCAGGAGACAGCAGTGCACCATCTTCCCCTCTCGAACCAGGAAGTGATGCTCAAGGTGAGGACCAAAGCTCCCCCAAAGTGAATCATAGCCATTCTCAGTGACGACGAGGTCCCCAGCTCCTCCTCTGACGAAAACAGCCAAGCTCACCAAGAAAGCCAGCATGACAAGGGCTATTCTTCAGAACAGCCACAAAAAGCAGCAGGTTCCTTATAACCTCTCAACAGCTTCTCTAGTTCTGCTTCTTATGCTATTGGCAACAATCTTCAGGTCGGCCCCCACACTCAGCACCACACTAGTTCAGTTCAACTGGGTGTAATAAGTTGACCACCAGTTGGTAATATACCACACTAAGCAATTGGTCTCCAGATCCTCCAGGATTCTTACATAATTTTTGTTAGGAAACAAAAAGATAACTGGCATTTCCCTTAAGTGTTATAATGTACCCTAAGTTAATTTCATTATTTTATATATGACAATGCAGGGAGGCTTTGTGGGTCCATGTGGTTTTTGTCATTTGTTGTTGCATATTTTGTGTTTATTTATTTCATGCTGGTGATCAAGTTCAGTCTTGTGTGTGCTAGACAAGGACTCTACCACTGAGCAACACTCCTAGCCCCATGAGTTTTGGCAACTGAAGGTGCAGAGAACATTGTAATTGGCTGAGCCTAAAACCATTTCCTTCCTTTCTGCATCTGGTATGGACACAACTCCAGCTTTAAGAGTGAATTAAAGATTGCTACAGATTGTCCAGAGGCTGCATGAGGCTAAACTCATTAAAGTGTGTCTATCTTGATCCTTGCTATTGTGATATTGTGACAGGTTCAAGCAGAGGTAACTAACCCAGGCCATGCTGGTCAGTCCACTTCAGCAAAAGACCGGAGCAAAGAGCATTACATTACCTTACCTTTGATAGCTTCATCAATTTGGCCATGGTTCAAATGTTTTGTTCCCCAAAGGCTCCTGTGCGGGAAGCTTGGTTCCCAACATAATGGCAGTAAGAGACCTTTAGGAGGCGGGACTTTGTGGGACGTGACTGGGTCATGATCACACTCGTGAAAGGCTTAATGCAAGTCTTGTGGAATGGATTAGTTTTGCTTTGAAATCAGGTGGTCATAAAAAAAGGAAGCTTGAGCTCTTGTGTTGTCTCTGACTGTGCAACCTCTCTCTTTGCACATCGCCCCATGCCTTCTGCTTCTCTGTCATGTTATAACACAGGCAAGAGGCCCTTGCCAGACAATGACACCATGCAGTCTGGACTGTCAGACCACCAGAGTCATAAGCCTCTTTTCTCTTTAAGTTACCTGGTCTCAGACAATTTCATTGCAGCAACACAAAGTGAATTAAGATAGAAAAGCATTACTTAGGAGTGGTGGTGTTGCTATTCCGAGACCTGAGAATGTGAAAGTAACTTTGCAACTGGGTAATGAGCAGAGGTTGGAAGAGCCTGGAGGAACAGGTGAGGAAAGGTCTGTGTTGTTGAAAATGAAACATTTTGGGCAATTCAGGTGAGGGCTTAGAAGATGAAGAAACCAGTAAGGAGCTTGACAGCTGATGGAAATGCAGACAGTAGATAGGCCATGCTGACAAAGTCTCAAACAGAAATGAGGAATATCTTATTGAAAATTGAAGAATAAGCTATGCTTATTATGAAACAGCAAGGAAAATAGCTCATTTGCAACCCTGCCCTAGGTCTCTGTGGAAGCCAAATTCAAGGGTGATGATTTGGGCAATCTGGTGAACTAAATTTCTAAGAAAAATACAGAAGTGGTTTGGGTGATTTTTACACTTCACACAGTAAGATTCAGGAGCAATGGTAATGCATTACAGGCAGAATCTGCTTTTAAAAAATTCATATAATGAAGTGCTAGAGAGCAAATCAGGTCCTTGCACATGTCATTAAGAAGCAGTGTAAAAGTTTGGGAAAGTCACAGCCTGGTCATGTAAAGAGGCAAGGAAAAGTGTTTAAGGGTGCATCGGAGCCACCACTTGCTAATCAGCTCAGCACAGATAAAAGGGAGGTGAGTGCTGTGTGTCCAGACAGTGCAAGAGGCCCAGAGCACATTCCAGAAGTCTTCTAGGTTATCCTTTCTCTCCTAGGTCCAGAGCCCTAAGAGGGCAGAATGGTTTCGAGTAATCCACCCTTCCCAGCCACACCCCAAGCAAGAACAGCTGAATTGGGCCACCTGGAGCCCTCTGTCCTCAGCCACCCAGCTGCTGCTCTAATGGAACCAGGGGTGGCGGCATGTGGTTCTGTTCCAGAGCTGTAGTCCGTGGCAGAATCCACATGGTGTCAACTCTGTAGGCACACAGAATCCAACATGTATGAGGCATAGCATCTTCCACCAAGTTTAAAAAGAACAAAAAAGCCTAGGTAGCCAGACAAGTTTAGCATGGGGACAGAATGACCAGCATCTCTAGTCAATGGCTAGTGTAGCCACAGCCAGGACCCAGAAAGGCAGAGGAACCAGTGGCATGCGACACCCTTCTGAGAAAGCTGTGAGCACCTGCATACCACCAGATGGAGCCCATCATACAGGTTGCATCAGCAAAGCCATGGGGGCAGGGCAGCCCCAGGCCCAACACCCCACCCCACCCTACTCCATCCCTATTCCCCAACCCCACACCTGCTTCCACAGATTTAATTTCTGCCCTGATGGGTTTCAATCTTGCTGGGGCTGGAGGGCCAGGGTGCTGTGATGTGACTCCTTTCATTGGGCCCATTCCTTCCTTTTTAAATAGGAATTTTTATCCTATCTACCATTGTGTCTTAGAAACAGATCATTTGGTTTTTCTTTTATAGGGTGTCTCAGTTTCTCTTTAAATCTCATTGCTGGGACAAATACCCGACACCCAAAATGAAGGAAGGAAAGGTTTTTTCAGCTCACAGATACTGGAGATCTCAGTCCATACTCAGCTGGCTGCCAAGCAGAGTGGCACAGGGCAGAAAGCATCAGTTCACACTGGCAGCAAAGAACAAGAGGAGCCTAGGGAGGAGTAGCAGCAACAATGACAACAGAGAGAGAGAGTCTATTTCTCTGTCTTTCCTATATTGTATTCAGGCTCTCTGCCCCAGGCTGGGGTAAGTACACATACCCATAATCCCAGAAGTACTAAAACCCATAATCTCAGCTTTGGGTCACACATAATCCCAGTGGATCATGAGTTAATCACAAACTCTAGAAGTCCCCACCCCATGACTGCATGAGGCTTTGGGGGGACAACTAGACACAAACCATAACACAGGGTTATAGCTAGGTGGTTCCTTGAGTCTTAGAAAAAACTTTGGTCTTTGGACTTTCAAGTTGGTGCTCAAACCATTTAAGAGTTTTGGGATTGTTGGCATGGAATTAACACACAGGGAGAATGGTGTGGTTTAGATAACTGCTTATCCCTTCAAAGCTTTATGTGATAGAAGTTTGGTCCCCAGCTTAACAGTATTGGAAGAAATGGGGCCCAAAGAAGGAGTTTAAGTCAAGGCTGCCCTAGTGAAGGGATTAACGCTGACCTCACAAAAAAAGATTAGAAAAAAAAAAAAAAAAGATTAGTTCTCTGTGAAGTGAGCTGTTTCACAGGAGCAAGGCTGGCCCTTGCCAGTCTCTCGAATCCTCTCCCACCATGTAACCTCTCTGGAACACAGTCCTGCTGGAAGATGCCATCTGTCACAACACCCATCACCACACAGCCAAAAGACCTACTCCAGAGGCTGCCAGAAAGGCCTTGAGGCTCGGGCATTTTTAGCTTCCCAAACTGTCAGCTACATAAAGTTCTTTCCATCTAAAGTACCCAGGCTTAGGCACAGTACTGTGTTATAGTAACCCAAAACTAATCAAGATAATCAAAGCAAATTAAGGTAATTAGAGCAAATTACACTGAAAGGATACTCAAATATTAAGAGTTTTCTGTTCCATGTGTCAAGAAAGCTGCTTTACCTTTTAGGCCAGTCTGAATGACAACTGAATGAATTCTTTCTGATGCTATGTGAGTCATTGAAACACATCCTTTTCCTCAGCGGCACTATTACCTAGGTTTTACAGATGTACAACATCTGCTCTTTATTAACTCACACCAGCCGCACATAGTAGGGCAATGTCGTGTGTTTCCCATGGGATAGCTCAGGTTCTTATGACCTATCATCTTGGAGGGATGTCTTAAATTGCAGCCCTGGCCTCTCCTTTATCTTCCCTTTCTAAAGCCATATATAATTTCTTCAATCCTTGCTGCTGGAGAACTAATCCTGAGCAAATCTCCAGAGAAACCCTCAACCCTGTCCCAGTGCATTCACAATCAGTGGGAGACTATAGGGCAGGTTTCTTGGTGTAGGGGAGCCAGATCCATAGGGAGTGATTTCTTTTCTTTTCTTTTTTCTTTCTTTCTTTCTTTCTTTTTTTTTTTTTTTTTCTGGCTCAGGGCAGGTTTTAGTAAGGCTTGAGGATCTGGGGATCGAACCACAGCAACCTGGACCTGACTGCTCTGTTTAAACAGTCACTAAATAACTGAACTAATGATTCTTAACTATCTGTTGGTACCTTGCATTTCACTCTTCCAACTCTTCCAACCTTGAGCCATTTGGACAGCAGAAGAGATGGCCACCAGGGCAAGCACAGAGGGTAGAACCCTGCCTGCTCTCAACTTTGCCCTGCAAACCTCCAGCGTGCCTTTCTCGCTCCTCCTCAGTGTCTGGCCAGGCTTTCTGCTGATTGTGGCTCTGCTCTGACTCTCCATCCAGCGCTGCAGCCACTCCAGAGCAGCTCCTTCTTTGCTTAGGGCTTATGATGTTGCTTTCACTTTCTGAGAAGCAGCATCTCCAGCACTTCTCACATCTCTGCAAGGAGAAATTTGCCTTGCAAACTGCTCAAAAGATGGGGTGGGGAGATAGCTCAGTGACTTAAGCACCTGCCTGACAAGCACAAGGTCCTGAGTTCCATCTCTGGTGTGAGAGGGAGGGAGGGAGGGAGGGAGGAAGGAAGGGAGGGAGGAAGAAAGCAAGCAAGCAAGCTCAAAAAACTCTGGGAGCATTTTGAAGTCATTTCCTTTGGAAGAAGTCACTGCAGAACTGAATAGTGACCCCCCCCGCCCCACAACTCCTTCTGCCATTGTCTTCCCCAAACCGCTCCCGAGTTAACCTCCTGATCCTTACTCATGGGTTTTATTTCCGGTTATTTCAATTAAAAGGGCTCTGCACTTGGCACATTCTCCTACAAACTTCCCATTTATGAGTATAGCCTCGATGCATCCCCAGCTACATTCCAAAATCTTTTATTTTTCATCCCAGCGTTCTCTGTCCTGGTGCCCGCCCTCACTCACCCCCAGGTCACCGATGGCCTCTCCCAGTTACCTGAAGCTCATGCATGCGCAGGGCATAACCTTGCGCGAACAGCTGAAATAAGAATCGCAGCCGCCCGATCCTGGGAAGCTCCTCATAGCTCCGTAGCGGTCGCCGGTCCCCGCGACCCGCTCCAGGGCCCGCGGCTGCCTCATCCGCGGGGAGGGCGGCAGGGATCGCGGCTTTGGCTCTGGTCCCGAGTGGGCAGAGGCCACGTCCAGCCAGCCGCGTGCCCAGCAGCGCCCACCGCAGTCTCGCGCAGCCCAGTGCAGCCATGGATCCTGCTGTCGGGGCTGCACCTCGGGATTCCGAGTTTGGGCACTTGGACCAGCCCTGGAGTTAAACAAAAGGGCGGAGAAGGGGGGGCGGTTTTGACTCAGGGAGCGGGCGGAGTAAAAGTCGGCCAGCCCTTTTCCTGCTCACTTTCTGCCGCAGGCCTCCAGAGCAAAACTTAGCTGACAGGCAGAAGCCACCCTCTGGGCCTGGAAAGGGGCCAAGACGGCGGAGAGACCCAGGCACTGTGGCGCAGCGGTCCCCTACGCGGACTCGGAGGAAAACTACAGTGGCGTAGTACCGGGGCGGAAGCACTGCTGTAGCTTTCCAAGACCCACAGGCCCTACCCAGGGAGCCCGGCTTTGCTGTGGCCTGGAGCGCTGTCCCCCGAGGAACCCTCACTTCCCCCAGTGGCCTGCCCCGCTGCTGAGCTGAGGTGCAGGCTGGCTCTTCCTAGTGGTTGCCTGGAGTGATCCCAGAGCGACGAAATAGCACTGCAGCAAGGGTCAGGAAGTGAATAAACCTAAATATTAAATGTCAGTAGAGTGCAGTCCTCCCCACTCCTAGCGGGTAAGGGAGAATCTTCCAAAATGCAAGCTAAGGCCAGGTTTAATGAGAAGTGACCAGATTTCTTCTTTCAAGGAGAGGTTGGTTTTGGTTCACAGTTTTAGAAATCTCAGTTCTTGTATAGTCTGCTGGTTCACATAATTAAGTGAATAGAGCTGCCAGTCGCTGCACACTCCTGCGAGCCCAGCAGTCTGGCAGGCTGAAGCCGGGAGGATGCAAGTTCAAGCCAAGCCTGGGCAGCTCAATGACTTAGAGACCCTGCCTCACAAAAAGGAGAGGAGCGCTGGAAATGTAGGTCAGTAGAAGGCCCTGTGTTCAATTCCCAAAAACACGCACACACACACACACACACAACAAAAACAATAATGAAAATAAATAGAATAGTATGGAAAACTCATCACAAGAAGAAAAAAATAATTTCATGAGCCCCTTGTCTTATGTTTAATGGTTCCTCATACTGGGTCACAGGTGATGTACGCTGCTGTGCTTTTCAGTGGCTGCACTAGGGCAATACAGGAAGCAATCTTTGTTTTTACCTACTTGGTAGGACAAAGGGCAAGGTGCATATACACGTATGTCAAAGTATAAATGGGTATGTTTTACCTACACGATGTGCTGTGTTACGTTTTTGTGTATTTAGAATTTGTTTCATTAAATGTTTTCTTGTGGAATTGGCCCAACTCTGCCCAGCATGGTAGTGCATGTCTGTAATCCCACCACTCAGGAAACTGAGGCAGGAGTATTGGCACAAGTTTGAAGCAGCCTGGGCCACATAAGTCAGTGTAAGGCTAGCTGCACTACATAGCATGACCCTAGCTCTGAACAAACTAAGAAAGGGTGATAGCAAATTCTCAACACAAAGCCAGAAATTATTACATCTTACAACCAAATAAAAGGGAAAGTAGACACTGTTGTTCAATAACGCAGCAACTATGATGTCACTCAAAACACAAAGCAAGCGATGGCCCATGGTTGTTTTCCTCAATCCTAAACATGTAAGGCATATTGATGTTTATTCTATATATATTAAATTTTTTATTTTGATATTTTACTTTCCTGTTAAATAGATATTAATATAATGAAACTCATAAAATTAATAATTCATCAAGAGAAATACTGCTAACAAACAAATATGACTGTTACACACCCACATAATGTGCCTTTTCTAAAATTTGCTATGATTTCCCTGGGACTACAATATCGCTTGTTGTTGTTCTTCTTCTTAGTAGAAGAATATATTCATTGGGGGAAAAAAAACTTGTGTCCAATACAGAGACAGTAGGGGGACCTGAGTGGGCTGCCCATCAATCTGCCATTTCTAAGCATTTTTATAGAGCAAAACCATAAAATGAGGCGAATCTAAGGTAGAAAACATGAAACCTCACACATGCTGTGGGAGAAAACTATGGTCAACCAATAAGACTACAAGTACAATTGCTTAGGTAAAATTAATTGATTAAATGCAGGACCAAATGGGGAAGCAAGTCATACAGCAAGTGGGCATCAATACAGAACAGGAATTTATCCTGTAAGGATTGGATTAGTGACTCTTCCTGGCTTTCTCAACATGATTATCAATCTTGGATGCTTATCTTCAGGAAGGTAATCGTTTGTTCTTTCTTTGGTCTATAAGTCTGACCCATAGCAGGAGCATCAGTCTCTCTTACAGTTTCAAGGTATCTTGAGCTGTTTCCATCAAGGGCATACCCCTGTCTGATTGCCCCTAATATTTCCATCTAACTCAGATACCTGTAGAATTCCCCCCTCTGAAGGAGTAACCTGAACTTCTGTGTGGGAACAATGGGCAGCAACTGCTCTGGCTTCTTCAGGCTGAATGGGATCCTAGTTGTTGAGTGACAGAGATACTCTAGAGAGTGTCTATCTAAAGGCCCTTGATAGACATGAGGCATTTTTATCTCGAGTAGGCAGATAGCTTTGAGTTGGAGGAGACAAAGCCAAAGAAAGAATTGAGTATGTATGGGCCAAATAATAACATTAATGGGATAATTATGAATATAGTCAACAAAGATTTTCACCAAGAGCAGCTAGTAATGGCTTCTCATAAAGATGATAAAGATAGGGTCAAGTGGATCTCAGAGTCTCACAGACCATTGATTTGTTTCTAACATCTTGAACATGGCCATTGCTTGACCAATTTGCTCTCTGTGAAAGCCAGAGAGAATGGTTTCTCTAGATGACTTTCCTTAGGTGCATTATACATCATCGATCACTTTTCTCTGTGACCCCATAATCTCCTTGATCAGAAAATTTGGGACACAACTGAGTTACAAAATGTTGCAGTACAGGGGCTGGAGAGATGGCTCAGTGGTCTAAAGCACCTACTTGGAACAAGCTTGGCAAAGCACAGGGACCGTGGTTCAATCCTCCAGCACCACATGCCAGCCAGCCGCGCCCCCTGGTGGGCTGAGCTAGCCACACACACACACACACACACACACACACACACACACACACTCTAAATAAATGTTAAAAAAATTAAAAAAAAAAAACAAGATGTTGCAGTACAGGTTCTCTTATGTCCTAAGTCCTTACTGACCTTGAATGGCTAGAGCCAAAATGTTGGCTATCCTTGTAGCCCTTCTTTTTCTCTAATTTTTGGCTGACACTGACAAAGGATCTACAAACTGTGGTACAGGGTTTCAAGGTAAATCCTGAGGGGATTTAACTGACCTTGTAAGATACAAAAGTTACATTTCTTGTTATATAGGTCTTGCTTTATCTTGGTCTTAACCATCCAGCAGAAAAGTATAAAAATGAGGTATAAGAAGTAAAGCCATATTAATATGCTGAGCTGTAAAAGGCTCAAGTGAACAACTTCTGACATTGCCAGTCTTACAGATAACCCACTAGTGTTACGGACTACTGGACTATATTGGATTATTTTGCTGAATTCATGCACCTACAATATTTAAATGGCAATGGAATACCCATCTCTGACAAAACTAAACAAAAAAGGGGGATATAAATGAAGGACCATTTTGTATCTGTATATACAAAATAGGATAGATATACAGCTACTTTCTCTTAAGTCAATGAGAAGAAAGATTTGTACTAATGGTGTTTGGACAGGATATCATGTCTGCATCTTGTACTATGAATAACTACTATGAACACAACAATATGCAATGTATTAATTATTGTAACGGTCCTACTAACCTGTTTTGAAACTGTCTCATTGCTACTTGTTTCTCATTTTTTTTAATAAAAAAAAAAACCATCTTGAGCAGCTATTGAGACATTAGTAGCAACAGAACCAAGAATGTACACACAGCATTTAGTTCTTCTAACAGCACAAGTACCTCCTATAGTGCTGCTAGAATGTCTGATGTCATCTGATGTTGGAAGATGGCCTGTTTTATTAAACTTATCTCTTCCTTTAGGACAGAGAGATCAGCTCTGGTGACACTTGAGATCGACTGAGCGTAGTTAGTTAAGGTCTTGATGTGCGCCATGTATCATTTTCTCTAGACAAATCTGGACTACCCTGATAAAAGAAATCTAAAAGTAATCTAGCACATTTGTTTTAAGTTTCACCTATATGATTGCCTGGGTTTTGGCATCTTCTAGGAAAGAACACATTTTCTCAGAAATTAGAATATGTAAAATCAAAGCATGAGCATTAGAGCTAATAGGTAAGTTTAGAAACTTTTTAAGAGATGTCAGTTTTAACCCAGTGGCTCTCAGACCCATTCATTGATGGAACCTGACATTTTGCTGTAAGTCCCTCTAGCTTTAGTTATAATTAGCTCTAAATTTTGAGAACTTATAAAAACCAGATTAATACCTTATTTTTCTTACTGTCAATGATTTTAAATAATGTAAGTACAGTTTGGCAGATTTTCCTAGTTACATCTTACAAGAAAACAATGAAATCAGCATGTATTTTATTTTTTGCTTGTATGTTTTTGAACCCCAAACTCACTAACTTTGCTTTTAAACTTAAGATTTAGAAATTCACAGACTAAAGCACCTGCTTAGGCAGAGCCCAGCAGCCAGGGTTCGATCCCCACGCCTGCTGTGCTGGCCCCATCCCCAGGGCACACTGAGAAGGCAATTAAGACTGGGCATGGTAGTGCATGCCTATAATCCCAGCTCTTGGGAGGCTAGAAACAGGAGAATCACTAGGAGTCTGATCTACACAGTGAGACCCTGTAGACTTTGTACTAAATACATTTTTAAAAAAAAAGATTTAGAAATTCATAGAATGTGTGCAGTAAGAGAGCATTTAGCCAGATTAAACAGTGTTCCATTCAGTGGTTTGGATGTGGCCCCTAGGTGTAAGCAAGGGGCACTGCCAAGGGCTTTCTCCTTTTAATACTGTGGCTCTGAGTTTTACATTCCAGCTGCAAGCCCTGGCTCCATCTATGGGCCTAAAGCTATTGGACACTGTGCAGCCACTTAGACTTTTCTTACCAGGATTTTGTCTGTTCTTGGGAACCTGTTTTAGCCAATGAAATACTCTAAGTTTTGTACATGAATAACATATATTACATTTGTAAAAACCAGTCTCAGTGTCATTTGTATTAGTTGGCAACCTGAATATGTTACCTTATTTAGACAGGATAAAATCTCTCCAGGATGAGAGCTGGGCTTTTAGGCATAACTAAAAGGAATGAGTGAAGAAAGCTATCTCGGTTACAGCCTAAGGTAGGTATCTCCTAAAGACTGTTACTATTGAGGCAAGATGACTGGAAAGAAGGTCAGGACTGGAGGACAGAGACCTGCGCCAATGTCCAGCAATAAACTGTTCTCCCCACCCCCTATGGTCATGATTACACAGGGCTCCTCCATGGGGATAATGGTAGAGATCACAGTCTGGCCGGAGGGAAGAGGCAGCCTCAGGGTCCTTCAGTCCTACTGGACCATCTGGGACACTGAGTCTGAGCTCTGGGGCCTCTGCCTTGGAGTGCAGTCTCCTTTCTAGTGGCTGCCTTGGTGGTCAGGGCATGACTTGGAGTCCTCTTAAATCAGGCCCTCTTAAGGTGGCCTGGCTTTTCATAATGGTAGCAAATGAACCTCATCATTGAGCTCTTCTTGGAGCCCAGAGAATCAAACTTATGGTCTGTTTTGAGGCCTCACCAAAGGCAGTCATTTTTGATCTCTTTGTTTTCTCTCCCTGATTTTCTGCCAGTCCTGATTATAGGACACTGAGCAAGCAGTTTTTACTAAAATATCAAGTGAGTTATCTGGAGCAAAACTTATCTTTAGTAACTCTTTTCTAATATCTGGAGCTGAATGAATAATGAACTTATCTGTAAGAATAATGTGTCCTTCAGGCCGGCAAGATAGCACAGCAGACTACAGCCCTGTTTAGGCAAGCTTAGGCAAACACAGGGACACTGATTCCCAGCACCACATGCCCCACCAGCCTGGCCCCCAGGGTGGGGGCTGAGCTGGCCAGAGTCCAGGTGCAATGGTGCATGTTTATAATACCAGCGCTGGGGAGGCCGAAAACAGGAGGATCCTTATGAGTCTGAGCTATGTAGTGAGACCCTGAAACAACCAAATACATTTTAAAAAGAAAACAAGAGAAACACTAATCTGTCCCTCTAGTCAATTAGGATCTAGGGAAATATATTTTATCAGTGCCTCTGTTAAATGTTCTAAGAAAATAGAAGACTTTTCATCTTTCTCCTGAAAAATAACTGAAAATTTAAAATAACTAGAAGGCTTGGTTTTAGTTCTTCAAGACCTTCAGAATACATACTTGAAAATATCTCTTCCAATCTCCTACCTGTCTATGAGCTCAGCAGGGGTACTACTGCTTGGGCTCCAGTAGGAACAGGTAGCTTGCCTGGCTGTCTATCTTATGGCTATTTAAAATTAACCATATGATATTTATCCCCACAGGTAATAGCACCTTGTAATGCTCTCTCATTAAAAGCCAATGTTTGATTTAAGATTAAGATTACATCTTTCTAGCTTAGTTTATTGGTCTGAGTAATTCCTCTAAAGATATCAATTTACTTGTCAGGGTCATCTAAAGATTTTCTAAGATCTGACTTTATCTGTTTTAGGTCACTGAAAGAAAAAGGCACACGAATCCTGAAAGTTCCAAATTGTCTATTTACTTCTTCAAAGGACATTGTCCTTGAGGATTTTGCCTAAACTCAGCTAAGGATGGGTGTAGCCCTGTGGAGGACTGAATTAGAGCTGGCCTCTAGACTAGAAAGGCAAGTGGGAAACCTTACTGTTGAACAATGGTGCACAAGGCTGTGGTTAGGGCTGTGCTGTCCTTAGGCTCCAAAGGTTGGGAAGGGGTCTTTGGGATAGTGAATGCCTTGGGCACTTGAGCTGCCTGGTTTTCTAGAAGCTCACATCTACATTTCAAAACTAGATAATAAGGACCATTTCTTAATACAAACATAATATGGGGCTGGGGCAGTAGCTCAGTGGCATAAGCACCTGCTTGGCAAGCACAAGGTCCTGAGTTCAATCCCCAATACCCACCCCCCCAAAAAAAATCTGAAGGTAAGACATTTTTGACCATTTTCCTTCTTATGGTATGTTTCTATTTGTCAAATAGTGTCATAATTGATACTTCCCTCTGCATTCCACTTTGGCTCTAGGGGTATTAAATGGCTCTTTTTCATTGTGTAAGAATCAAACATCTTCCAATGCTTAATGATGCACTATAAAGGAGATTTGGTGAGATTTCATCATCTGAAAAACAAACAAACAAAAAAAAAGATTTGGGGTGCTCCCCCCCTTATTTCTAATTGATTTCCATCTTCAAGGTGTCCCTTGAGTAGAATCCACTCCACAGCAGGAGGATGCCATCTGGAGAGAGGGGAGACAAGATCTGACCAGCCTACCCACCCTCGAACTAGCATGCAATTTTATCCCCCAAAAATCTCATGAACCCTGCACTTACTCTTATTGAGTATTTGTAAGTGTAGATTACAATTGGTCTGGTGAAAGGAATGCCTACAGAAGGAAGCATACTATTGCATTAAAAAGTGAGTTGGAAGCAGAGCACCTCCCCTGCTGTGCTGTGAAGGAGACCCCCTTTGGAGATAGACAAAGAGACGATTGACTGGAAGGACTTTGCCCTGGACCTCATGGCAAAGAAATCACCAGGACACTGTGTCATCCATTTAGTCACCAGGGCAACCTTTCCCAGCAGCAAGACCGGGCCATGGAAATCTCTGAAGCTCACAGATTAAATATATTTATCATCTAGCAAACACATTTTATATGTTGGTAAAAACACTACTTAAAGCTGACCAAAACCTCTTAAGGGTTTGTGAGGGTTTCTTCTTCATCCTTGGATTCATAAGATTACAATTCAATTCTTTTTTTGTATTTATATTTTTAAAAATATGTTTGTTTGTTTGTTTGTTTGTTATTGTTTTGAGGCAGGGTCTCACTATGCACTTCAGGCTTGCCCTGAGCTCACTTTGCAGCCCAAACTCACAATGATCCTCCTGCTTCAACTTCCTGAGTGCTAGGATTACAGGCATGAGCCCCCACACCCAGCTAAAAATATATTTTAAAAATTGCTGGGCACAGTGGCACATGTCCGTAATCCTTGCTACCCAGGAAGTAGAGGCAGGAGGATTACAAATTAGAGCCCAACCTCGGAAACTCAGTGACTCAGTGAAGGCTCTGTCCCAAAATAAAAAATACAAAGAAGCTCAAGATGTAGTTCAGGGTGAAAGCCTGGGTTTCAGTCCCTACTATGGCAAACAACAAAGGGCTAGGGATGTATCTCAGTGGCAAATGCCCTTGGGTTCAATCCCTAGTACCTGAAGAAAAAAGACTACTTACTTATATTTTCTTATTTTCTAATATGTGCACTGAATGCTGTACCTTTTCATGTGATTTTTTTGACACATCTAACTATATTTAATCTTTAATTCTCTTGTCATTTCATTTCTAGTTTCTAATTTTCATTTTGGTTGACTAAGGGTCATGTAGAAAAGTGATCTTATTTAAATAGAAATAGAGGCCATCAAGATAGCTCAGCAGACTAAAAGTGCCTGCTTAGGCAAGCTTAGGCAAACACAAGGACCGCAGTTTGATCCCCAGCACCACATGCTGTGTCACCCTCACCCCCCAGGGCAGGCTGAGCCAGCCACAGAGTCCAGGCGTAGGGTCACATGCCTGCAATCCCAGTGCTGGAGAGGCTGAAAACAGGAGGATCACTACGAGTCTGAGCTGCATAGTGCGACCCTGTAACAACCAAATACATTAAAAAATAATAATAAATATAGATTGTTTGTTAACTTACTGTTGGACCTCGAACTTTTAGAAAAAGAAGATCAGGAGAAGCTCAAAGCTCCTATGAGGAAGAAAATTATAAAGATCAGAGCAAAGGAGCTGGAGAAATAGCTCAGTATCATAAGCGCCTGCCTGGCAACCACAAGTTCCCAAGTTTGATCCCCAGTATTGAAAAAAAAAAAATCAGAGCAGAAATGCACTGGAGACTAAGAAAACAATATAAAGAAATCAATGAATTGAAGAGTTGGTTCTTTGAAAAATTAAATAAAATCCATAGCTGAATTAAGAAGATATAAAAAAAGAAGATATAAAAATCCTAAACAAACCAATATCAATCAATGCAATCAAAGATGTAACTAAAACCCTACAACCCAAATACTCATCAACTGGTGAGTGGATAAAGATGTGGGGGTTTTATGCAAAGGAATACTACTCAACCATAAAGAAGGATAAACTGGAAACATTTCTAGGAAAATGGATGCACCTTGAGTCCAGACTCTTGAGTAAATAAATCAGTCACACTTGTATAAATACCACAATATTTCTCTGGTGTGAAAAACTAAAAGTGTAAATCAGGACCAAAATGTATAATAGATACTGTGAAATAAGAAGAAAATGTTTAAATGAGGAAGGGAACAATGGGGGGAGGGGAGTCAAAAATGAGAAAAGAAAGAACATGGAAACAACACTTTTGTAGATAGGAAGGGGTGGAGGGATGAAGGGAGGGCAGAATATGGGGGAAAACCCATCACGTCATGTACAGGTAGAGATTCTCTACGATGGATGTGATCATTGTGTATATCTAACTTGTATGAATAAAGTCTGATAAAAGAAATAGGTCATAGGTGTTGTAGCTCAAAAATCAGATGACAATGAGGCAAGTCCAAAAGTTAAGGAAGCGCTTTATTTTAGCTGGTACCCAGCGGCAGACACCCCGGCAAGATGCTGAGGTGCGCGCCCAGGAGGGGAAAGACAAGGGTTTTTAAGGCTGAAAACTGCAAA
>NW_004524672.1:10269881-10270497 GCF_000260255.1 Octodon degus
GGGAGATGGCTCAGTGGAATAAGTGCTTCCCTGGCAAGCGCAAGAGCCTGAGTTCAATCCCTGGTTCCACCAAAAAAAAAAAAAAGAAAGAAAGAAAGAAAGAAAGAAAGAAAGAAAGAAAGAAATAGGTCATTCCTGGACTGGGAAGATAGCTCAGTAGAATAAGTGCTTGCCTGGCAAGCGAGGGGCCTGAGTTCAATCCCCAGTTCCACTAAAAAACAAACAAACAAAAAAAGAAACAGGTCATTCCTTTGTTAATTTATAATATTACTGTATTTCATTATGGTATATATGTATTGTGCTTTATACTATTATTTAAATCCTTATGCTGGTCTAGAACTTTATTTTTCTGAATGTTCCATGAGTTTTTTTTTTTTTTGAGACAAGTTCTTGCTACACAGTTTGGGCTGGCCTTGTACTCACTTTTGTAGTCCTCAGACTGATCTTGAACTCACAGTGATCTTCCTGTCTCAGTCTCCCAAGTGCTAGGGTTACAGGTGTGTGCCACCATGTGTGGTTCCATGTATATCTTTTTTTTTTTTTTTTTTTTTTGTATTTTAGGGAAGGGTCTACAGGGTGTTCAGGGTCTCAATGGCATGCACCACCATGCCCAGTC
>NW_004524672.1:10278122-10280056 GCF_000260255.1 Octodon degus
ACAGATATCATAAGACTTGAGTCACAGGGGTGAGGAATTGGGAGGGGTCGGTGCATACAGAACAGGAGCTCGGCGAGGTTAGAAGAGCAACAAAATGGGGTCAATTTTGACAGGGTACAACATTCCCCACTGGTTTTAAGGGGGTGAGTCAAATCATTGACTCACTAGCTTTGTTCTGTACTTTACAGCAGCTGACATGGTTTACTAAGATGGCACATACAGAACAGAATGGCGGCGCTTTAATCAGGTTATTTAATCAATTTAACATGGGTTATCATTGTCAATCTATTTTAACAGCAAGGAACGCTAGTTAACAGAGTAGTTGGGTTTTTAGGACTCTAGAACAAGCAATATATTTTTTTATGTCCCCACTGGTTTTAAGGGGGTGAGTAAAATCATTGACTCACTAGCTTTGTTTTGTACTGGGAATAAGTTTTAGCGTTGGCTTTTAATTTTGTCTCCTTGAGGGCTCAGCCCTATCTGACTGTTTATAATATTTTTACCTGACTTGGCTGTCTGTAACATTATTTTTCAGAAGAAGCAACCCGGACTGCCATGAGGGAGGATGGGTGATAATCTCTCTGGCTACTTCACGCTGGAATGGGGTGCAGTTGTTGACTGGCAGTCTGAGATACTTTTAGAGATTTTACCTAAAGGTCCTCAATAGACACCAGGCAATTTTTATCTTGGGTAGGCAATTTTATATCATTGGGGGCACATGAATTGTCAGACCTAGGGACAACATTGAGTACTGTCCAGTTTGTAAGTGGGGTCACTGACAAGTGTACATGAGCATCTATTAAAAGTTTAACAGGCTTTCTTGTTAACATGGGTTTTCTCAGGCTGAGAAGGAAGACACATGGCCACCTCAATCTGAAAATTTTTGACTTTATCATAAACATTTTTTTTTCCTAGCAACTGTGGACATTTACCTTTTTTCCTGTAGGCTACTAGTATCAACACTCTCATTTTTTTATGTGTAATTTCCATTCTGTATCCTTTTTACTATGAAACACCTCAACTCAGACAAATTCATTCCTGCAACACCTTCTAACTTCTGCAGCTTGTGTCAGATATCTGAGGTCCACTGCATAAGGTACAACTTCTTGGTTCCTGTAGGTTGTCTTGCCCAAGGAACATGAATATAGCTTTCCTCGTGATGAGACAGGAAACCCAGAGAAGGTTCAGATCACCTGGGCTCTATCAGGTGGACAGTTATATTAGGCTTTAATATGTGTTTCTATAGACAAAATCTGGTGGATCCCAGAAAAAGGAATCGTAATCTAGCATATTTGTTAACAGATTTTTCCTGCATGATTACCTGGGTTTTAGTATCTTCTAGGATAGAACAAATTTTCTGAGCGATTAGAACATATATAATCAAAGCATGAACATTCGAGCTAACAGGTACATTTATAAACCTCTTTGAAACCTAGCAATCATAACTTACTAGCTCTTAGACCCCTTTATTCATAGAGTCTGACAGTTTGTTATAAATCTTTTCAGCTATACTTATAATTATCTCTAAATTTAGAGAACATATGGAAAATCATTAATACCTTATTTTTACTGTCAATCCTTTTAAGTAATTTAAGTACAGTTTGGCATATTTGCCTAGTTACACTTGTGCTTATTAACAGCATGAAATACCTGAGTTACATCAGAAATCAACCAGGTTAACTTAATAAAATTATCACAAAATATGCAGTATTCAGTCAGATTAAACCAATGTCTCATTTAGTTTTGGATATGGCCCCTACTTTAATCAAGGGGAACTATAGAAGGATTTATCTTTTTAACATTGGCTCTGAATTTTATATTCTAAAGACAAGGCCTGGCTCTATTTATAGGCCCAAAGTTATTTGACACTGTGTAGCCAGTGTCTCTAGAACTTTTTATATTGACAGGATTTTATCTGTACATGAACAATATAT
>NW_004524672.1:10282221-10286192 GCF_000260255.1 Octodon degus
ACAATTGTATAATGAATTTAGTACCGGTTTGCAGATGGAACAAGCAGGTTCTGAGGGTGATGGTCGGGAGTCATAGCTGGAACTGCCAGTGTGACCAGGTAGAATTAGCCAGTTGTCTGGGAGTCCAGAACAGCAATCTTTGAGTCATGTCAGAGGGTCAGCAATGGATGGTGGAGGCTGTCTGCTCAGAGTCCTTTGGGGAGCTAGGAGCGGGGTGGAAGAATCCGGCAATGGATGCTGGTGGCTCCGGGTACGGTGTGGACTAGGAGGTGCCAATGTAGCCTGGGGCTGAGTATGGATGACCTGGTTTGGGAGTCCAGGCTTGTCCGAAATGACCTGTTGAACAGACTGGGCCCCCAGTGGGCTAGAGGCCCCCGATGAGATTGACCATTTTAAGCCACAAAGTGTGCGAGAAGGAGGAGGGGAGAAGGAGGAGGAGGAGAAGGAGAGGAAGAGAGGAAGATGGTCCCATGTTCATGGGACCAAACATGAGACAGGACCCAATATAGACAAGAAAAACGAAAATGACAGCTGACAAGGAAATCTTTAAAAGTATTTGTCCCATGGTCAGGACAGACAACCACAGATAGATCAAACAACAGATTGATCCAACGAAAACAATGAACATAAATGAAACAAAAACAACAATGGACAGGGAAACACACTTATGACGTGGCAGCCACTCGAGAGTCTGGAAATCTGTCAGTTTAAAAAGTTGCATTAGAAGAACAGACAAAACATAGACACACACAAATAGACCAAACAGAGCCAAAGAAAGAAAAACAAACTAGCTAGTACAGACAGACAGACAACAGACAGACAGCATAACTAGACTTATCCAGATGGTTCCAATTGGGCCCAAATAAATCCTGTATGAAAGTGTATGCCCCTAATTAGATTAAATGTACTGGAGGACTTGGTAAAGGTGGAAATAATTCACTTCACACAAGAGGCAGACTAGTCCAATGGGCCTAAATAAATCCTGTATGAAAGTAAAGTATATGCCCCCTATGCAGGAGGACTTGGTAAGGATAGGTGTATCAAGGAAATCTTTTATACAAGAGGAATTAGTCTGCACGAAATTAGAGAGAGAGGGTCGAGCTGATGTTGCTAGCCCCCTACAGCCAGAATCTGTAGGGGTAGGGGAGGCATAAATCTCAAAGAGAGATAAAAGAAGAGGTCACGCACATGCGGCTAGCCCCCTACAGTTAGAATCTGTAGGGGTAGGGGGTAGGGGTAAAAGAACCTTACCTAAAGAGACCCCGGAGGTCACAGAAGCCTCTACATATGATCGAAGTCCATAATCTCTAAAGGCAACCAATTGGCAAGAGGGACACCTAGGTCTGTTTGCCTCATTGAAAACAAAGCTCTGCAGCGAAAGGGACACCTAGGTCTGTTCGCCTCCAATTGAGATCTCCCAAAATCTGACTTGGAGGGCGTCCCACTCCAAGGACTCGGAGACCGGAGTCTGCAAGTCAACACCACAACCAAAACCAATTTGAGTACTCACTATGAAACCATCAAGAAATCACCAAGAAACCATTAAGAAATCAAGAAAACAGAACGAAAGCAAAGAGGCAAAGTGAAAGGAGAGACTGACGCAGCCACCGTAGTTCTTTAAAATCAGTAAAGCTAAATCAAAATCAATTTAAGGAAGTAATTTACATTTGAGTTTAAGCTGGCATAACAAAATTTAGGTTGAATGTTACTTACCATGTCAAAAAGAACAGTCCTTTATGGATCCTGCACGAGCCCCCAAATGTTGTAGCTCAAAAATCAGATGACAACGAGGCAAGTTCAAAAGTTAAAAGAAGCGCTTTATTTTAGCTGGTACCCAGTGGCAACACCAGGCACAAAGTGCCTAAGTGCGCACCGAGCATTGACAAGGATCAGTATTTAAGCTTGAAAACCACAAAAACAGGGAAGGGGTGGAGAGGAATAGTCACAGGGATGAGGAATTGGGAGGAATAGTTCTTTGAGATAAGGTTTGGGGGACAGATATCATAAGACTTGAGTCACAGGGATGAGGAATTGGGAGGAATGCTTCATTGAGATAAGGTTTGGGGAACAGATATAAGAATTGAGCCACAGGGGTGAGGAATTCATAGGGGTTGGCGCATATAGAACAGGAACTCAGCGAGGTTAAAAGGGCAACAAAATGGGGTCAATTTTGACAGGGTATAACACCCAACAGCTTTAATTGAAGTGAGAGAGCCCAGTGGCAGGGATGGAGAGCTGTCAGGAATTGGGCCAAGTGAAGGCTACAGCCATGGACAGCTGTCCTCCGACCTGAGCCGCTGCTGTCACATGGAAGAGAATGCAGGTCTTGTGGTCCCTCGAGCCTTAGGATTTTAAAGACAAACCAGAAGTCAGAATTTTTATGAGAAAACAATCAACAATCTTTGAAAATAAAAATTTTAATCATCACAAACAATATCAGCTATCATTTAAAAAATGAAGCTCACAGAAGTTAGAGGCAGGGCTAGATTTTGAAGCCAGGCCTTCAGCTACTGAGTTTAAAGCTCTTTACACTGATTCCTTGGGGAGCAGACACGAAAGCTCTGTACTCTGGGCTCTCCCATGCCTCGCCACAAAGTTCTCCATCTGGCTGGTCCTGATTTGTAGCCTTCATGTAACTATAACCAGTATTTGTCATTGCTACCACAAAAATGCCAGGTGCTGAGTACTTTATAAAGAAAAAAGGTTTATTTTACTCACACACTGAAAATCCAAGATTGGGGTGGTCCCATCTGTTTGAGCCCATGGTTCGTCCCCTGGTGGATGGCCTCATGGTGGGAACCCACGTGAGAGGGAAAGATCTCATGAGAAGACAAGAAGCCAAAGAGCAACTCTGGCTCATGCTTGCTCTTCTGTAACAGCTGTCTCATGAGAATAACTAAGATGCTGCCTGAGACCAGAGTCTGTCTCTTGAGGGCAGCACCCCCAGTGACCTAATTACCTTGCACTATGT
Source organism: Octodon degus (assembly GCF_000260255.1). NCBI lineage: Eukaryota > Metazoa > Chordata > Mammalia > Rodentia > Octodontidae > Octodon > Octodon degus. Next base: position 10,285,193 of record NW_004524672.1, read on the forward strand.
CCCATATTCTAAAGGTCCTGCCACCTCTCACATTGCCAACTGGAGACCAAGCTTCTCATACATGAGCCCTTGGGGGATAAACATAGCAGTAATTACAGCTTTGCTGCTATTGTGAGTCATTCTAATATTATGACTTGAGAGTTTGTGAGTACCCCTAAATTCATAGCCAATTGGGTGAGGATAGGAGTGGCCACCAAAAAATTGGGGACTGGTATAGGAAGTAAAGTCATCTTGTTAGAGCCTGTGCCCTTGACCTGTGGAGTCTCTGCTAATTCCAACAGGTAGTGTCAGAATAGCAGACAGTGCTTGCCCTTTCTTTTCCTTGTGGTTGGATATAATTCAGATGGATTACAGTACCCAGTGGAAGTGAGGGTCACAACCTGGCTGCTATTGACCCATAGTGCCATTGATGGAAATATCCTTATTTTTGCCCAGGTTGACCCTGTACTCCCAATCCTGACTACAGTGTTCTTACATCTCTCTTCTCTTCTCTTTCTGTGTCTCTTTCCTTCATGGATTCTGATGGAGAACTTCAAGGACACCTCAGGCTTACCTGCTTAGAAGTGCCACACATTTGCCTACCCTGGCCATGGGGGAGCCGGTAAGGCTGTTCCCAGATCCCCAGAGGTATGGAGGGAAGAGAAGTGCAGGACATAATTTCCTAACTCAGGGACACACATTCTGGAAGGAGGAAAAGAAGGAAGGAGAGAAATAGAAAGAGTTGTTGAGAGTATAGCTCAGTGGTAGAGGTCACGTTTAGCAGGCACAAGGCCCTGGGCTCAAGCCCCAGCAGAGGGAGATGGGGAGGAAATGGAAAAAAGAGAGTACAGAGAGGAGGGAAAGGAGGCAAGGAGGGACAAGAAGGGGAGGGGGAAGGGAAAGGGCAGAGGGACAAATCTTGTATTAATTCTAAGGAGATATATATATATTTTTTTATTTTAGGAAAGGGTCTACAGTGTATTTAGGGTCTCACTACTAGATCGAACTTGTAGTGATCTGC
>NW_004524672.1:10286460-10290161 GCF_000260255.1 Octodon degus
AGTCATATAAGCCAGAAATGAACCCCTGGGCCCCATACTGACTTTTGTCAGCGGGCCTCAGTCCCACCACCTCCCTGTCTACTACTTCAGGCAGCAATCTTCCTCTCTAGAGCACAGATAACTGCTTCTCAGTAATCAACTATCTTTGATAACCATTTCATCATATGTCCAAACTTCAACATCTACCTAGCAAATATTTGGCTATTTTTGGTCTCTGCTATGTCATCACCTTCCTGGAGGGAATGAAATGAAATCACTATGGGCTCCTGGGCCTGGGGCACAACGTGTGTGATCCTTTCATCATGTGCAAGGATCTCACACCCTGGAGTGAAAGAAATCAGTGGAACAAGAGGCAGTATGAAGTCGAGGCCAGAGCAGGGCTCCATGAAAGAGCTGATGATGTTTTGCCACATTTCAAAACCCTTTCAACAATTGATCTCTAGCTCCACTAGGAAGCTATATACCAACATTAATAATGGTGACTAATTTATATGTGATTTTTACTTTCTTCTTTACACTTTCCTATATGTTGGTAGCATGTTTAAAAATAAATTTCGTAATTGGGTGGTACAAGCCTATAATCTGAGCACTTGGGAGGCTGAGGCAAGAGGATTGTTGGGAGCTTGAGACCCGCCTTAATTATATAGCAAGACCTTGTCTCAAAAAAAAAAAAAAAAAAAAACAAAGGAGGGTCAGCCAAATAGCTCAGTGGATTAAAGCGCCTGCTTGCCAGGGATTTGATCTCAAGGTCTGCTGTGCAGGCCCCGGCCCGTGGCGCACTGAGGCAGCAATTGAGACTGGGTGTGGTGGTGCATGCCTGTAATCCCAGTGCTTGGGAGGCTGTAAACAGGAGAATTACTACAAGTCCGATCTAGTAGTGAGACCCTGAACACCATGTAGACCCTTCCCTAAAAATACTCGAAAAATAAATAAATAACCAAAGGAGGAAAAAAGAAGATTTTTTAGAATAAGAAAAAAATGATCATAGCAGTAAAGAACATGGACTATATAATCATATAACAGTTTCTAGCCCTGGCTTGTGAGACCTGGGGCCAAGACATCCATATCATCACTTTCCAGATGCTAGGATGAGTGTCTGATACCTTCAACTTAAATGAGCAAATGTTTTGTTTCGGCTCACAATGTCAGAGGTGTCAGTCTATTGCCACCTGGTTCCGTGACAGGAACATCATGGCATCATGGCGGACAGGTGTGGCAAGAGAAAACTCATGGTCTCTTTTCTATCATTTTGGTTTGTGAAATTCCATATCATTTCATTTTATCTTTTATTTCTCTTTAAAGAAATAAAATAGGGGCCTCAAGATAGCTCAGAGGACTAAAGCGCCTGCTTAGGCAAGCTTAGGCAAGCTCAGGGACTGTAGTTCGATCCCTGGCACCACATGCTGTGCCAGCCCCACCCCCCAGGGCGGGCTGAGCCAGCCAGAGTCTGGGTGCAGTGGCTGTAGGCCTATAATCCCAGCGCTGGGGAGGCTGAAAGCAGGAGGATCACTGTGAGTCCGAGGTGCATAGTAAGACCCTGCAACAACCAAATACATTTAAATAAAGAAATAAATGGGAGAAGAGAGAGAGAGAAAGAGAGAGAGAGAGAGAGAGAGAGAGAGAGAGAGAGAGAGAGAGAGATTGAGAGAGAGAACTCATGACTTCTGGGAAGCAGAGAGAGGACAAGGAGACTAAGAAAGAGTTGGGGACCAGCAACCACCCAGGGTCACACCCCCATGACCCTCTTCTTCCAACCAGGCCCCACCTCCTCAGAGGCTACTGAGCAGCGACCTCTCCAGCGGACTGACATGTCCACCTGTGGGGGTAGCGCCCTCTCAGCCCCATCACCTCTCCAGCAATTCATCCATCTCTGAATGCAGTCAAACTGTCAGTTCAGTCTTAACCAGTACCACAGTTAAACACTTTTAATGGACTTCAGTTCTTAATGATTATACAAAAATAGAATAGACTGAACTGGGCCTGGTGGTGCACCCCTGTAATGAGAGGCTGAGGCAGAAGGATCGCTACAAGTTTGAAGCCAGCCTTCAAACTTGTAGCGCTACAAGTTTGAATACACAGTGAGTTTAAGGCTGATCTGAACTGCATGGCAAGACCTTCTCTCAAAATTGTACAGGGCTATTATGAGAATAAAAGATAATGTAAGTAAATAAGGAGGGCTGTGGAGATACAGCACAGGCGTGAAATGCTTACCTAATATGTGTGAGACCCAAACTTCAACACCCAGTACTGAAAAAATAAAAATAAAAAAAGCCCAGAAGTTGTCGCAATTCTGGGGACCAATAAAAAATTTACAAAACCCAAACAATGCTAAACTAAGAAAAAGGCAATTTTATAATTTTTTTAGTGGAATTACTTCATTTTATTTTACACTAGGTGGTGAGCACAAAGTAATCCTCCTTAATAAAGATGACAATTAGCTTCACTCAGAACATTTTTAATAATGCACATCAAAGGGGCCAGGAAGATGGCTCAGTAGAATAAGTGCTCCCCTGGCAAGTGCAAGGGCCTGAGTTCAATCCCTGGTTCTGCAAAAACAAAACAAAACAAAACAAAAAAATCGCACATTAAAAAAAAGCATTCATCTTACAAATTGTTCTGCAATCCAAATATTCAACAGCTTGGAAAACAACATTTAGAAAACAAAAGTCAATGCATTTAGGACAGGGTGTACAGGGTGTACAGGGTCTCACTGCGTAGATCAGACTCATAGTGATCCTCCTGTTCACAGCTTCCCAAAGTGCTGGGATTACAGGCGCATGCCACCATAGCCAGTGTCATTCACCATCTCAGTGTGCCCTGGCTGCCAGGCCAGCATGGTAGGCCAGGGGATCAAACCCCCAGATCCCAGCTCCCAGCTCCCAGCCCCTGCATTTGCCTAAGCAGGCGCTTTAATCTGCTGAGCTATTTGGCCAGCCCCAACAAGAGCCAATGTAAACAGACAGAGTAAAACAACTACAACAGTACAGATTTTTATGGCTCAGGATTCTACAGTTTTCTTACTGCATCATCAGTGTCAGACATCTGCTCCTTCAGCTGGCTCCACTGCTCTGGATTTAAAGAAATACCTTTCCTTCCTGGTTTCATTTCACCTTCTAGATCCATCCAATATTCTCTAATATCAATTAGAACTTTCCCTTTAAAGTCCCAAACACTGACATATCTCATTTTCCCGCTCTGAAACATGTTATCATCTCTGCTGCTGCTGCTCTGCTTAGAAGATGACAGAGCTCTTGAAGTGTCACCAGTCTTCTGCTTCTTTACAGACTTTTCTGGAGCAACTTGCTTTTTCCTCTTTACCTTTTTGTCAACTTCACTGTCAGAATCTCTGCCTGAAGAGCTTGAAGAAACAAGCAATGCCTTTGATAGGCGTTGCTCCGCTGCTGCAGTCAATTGGCAATTTTATAATTATAGGAAAGTCTTGTGTCTTTTTGTTTTCCTTGTCATATCTCCTCCCCCACTGTGACAGTTTATTTCTTTATTGATTGATCTATTGATTGAGAAACAGTCTCACTCAGCTGCTCAGGATGGTCTTGAACTCTAAATCTTCCTGCCCCAGACTCCTGAGTAACTGGGTGTAGGAACACATATCAATGAACTTTCTTCTTCTTCTTCTTCTTCTTCTTCTTCTTCTTCTTCTTCTTCTTCTTCTTCTTCTTCTTCTTCTTCTTCTTCTTCTTCTT
>NW_004524672.1:10290261-10300857 GCF_000260255.1 Octodon degus
TCTTCTTCTTCTTCTTCCTCCTTCCTCTCTCTCTCTCTCTCTCTCTCTCTCTCTCTCTCTCTCTCTCCCTTGTAGCTATTTCTAGAGGGAAGCCAACTCAGCAGGCCTTTATTACAGATCAGGGTGTTGTCTGTGCCAGCCTGCCTGGGACCACCTGAAGGACCGACATGCAAGGAGCACATCTCTGTTCTGCCCATCTTGGGCCTAAGCTGATGGCCAAGTGGCAGGCATTGCTCAAAAATACTATAAGCTAACATTGCAGGATACAAAGTCTATGCCCCAAAATCAGCTTTATTATCATACAGTAGCAATAAACAATCCACAGAGGAAATTAAGAAAATAATTACATTACATAGCATCACATCAATAAAATATATATAAATAAATAAATGAAGCACAGGATTTGTATGCTAAACCTATAAAACATTGCTAAAGGGAATGAAGACCTAAATAGATGGAAAGATATGCCATGTCAGTAAGATGCCAATATCACCCAAAGCTATGTTCAGATTAAATGCAATTCCTATCAAATGGCTTTTTCAAAATCCCCAAATCCATACAGGTTCTAAAAGGAATTAAAATAGCACCCCCCCCCAAAAAAAAAAACACTTGAAAAAGTAAAACAAAGTCAGAAGGTTTATACTTCCTCATTTCAAAACTTATAACAGGGACATAAATTTTCAGATGTTCAGATCCATGGAAAAGAATTGAAGGCCCAGAAAGAAACTTTCGCATTGATGATCAATAGATTTCTTCTTGGTACTAGGGATTGAACTCAGGGAGGGTTGAGCTAGATTCTCAGCCCTATTAATTTATTTATTTAGACAGATTCTTCTTATGTTGCCCAGGCTGGTCTTAAACTTGTTATCCTCCTGTCTCCACTTCTGAGTGGCTGAGATGACAGGTATACATCACTCTGCCTGGAGTCAGGTGGGTTTTGACAAGGGTGCCACAACCACAGAATTAAAAAGAATGGACCCTTCAATAAATACTACTAAAACCTGGCTATTCACACACAAAGGAATGAAGCTGGACTTTTATATTACATATTAAAAAATTAACCCAAAGTGCACCAAAGAGCTGAATTTAAGAGCTATATCTATAAAACTCTTAGAAGAAACAAGGAGGTAATTCTTACGATGTAGATTTAGCAATCGCTTCTTAAATATGACACCAAAAGTATAAACAACAACAAAAATAACAACTTCATCAAAATGAAAATCTTTCATTCATCAAAGGACAATGTCAAGAAAGTTAAAAGACAACCTACAGAACTGGCAAAAATATGTGCAAATCATATACTTGATAGGGATTTAATACCCAGAATATATGAAGAGATGTTACAACCCAAAAACAATAATTAAAAATTCAATTTAAAAATAGGAGAAGAAAGAGCCAGCAAGATAGCTCAGCAGACTACGCGCCTGCTTTGGCAAGCACAGGGACCAGGCTTGGATCCCCAGTTCAGCATGCTGCACTGGCCCCACCCCCAGGGCACACTGAGACCGACAATGAGTCCAGGCATGGGAGCGCACATCTGTAATCCCAGCTCTGGCGGGGCTAAGACAGGAGGATCACTACAAGTCCCAGCTGTGCAGTGAGACCTTGTACCAAATAAATAAATAAATAATTTTTTAAAAAGTTAACCAATCAATTAACATGTGACACAGTGAGTTCTCTGTGTGTATGAGAAATAATAATAAAAAAATACAGTGAATGGTTAAATTTTGAAAAATTGTGTCCCCCTTCCCTTGCTTGCTTTTTCTGCCATCTGCCATCAAGAACTTTTTCTTCTCTGGAACACCCCTCTGCCAAGCCACTCTGCCTTGAAACTAGCTGATTATGGACTGAAACCACTCTATAAATGGTGAACTAAATCAACTTTTTCTCCTTAACAAAAGATTTAATAAAATAAAATAAATAAAAATTGTATTGCAGTAAAAGACACAACAGTGAATTCCCCCCACCCCCAAGCTCCCTCTCCTTGCAAACACGTTTCTCCCATAGTTCTTGCCACTTTCTGAAGCACTTAGGCAAGTCCGCTCTGCGCGTGTCTTTAGCTGTGTCAGCACGGCTGCCTCCAAGTCGTGAGTGGATTCAAACTGCATACCTTTCACGGTCATGTTGACTGTGGGGAGCATCTAGAAGTCACAAGGCTCCAGACCTGGGGAATAAGCTGGGTGAGTGCACACTAGTATCTTTTTACAAACCTGCTTTCCTGTCCGATGGCACATGACAGCAAAAATCACCGTATTTCTTGATCACACCTCCTAAAGACACTCATGAAAGGATTTCCAGAACGGCTGCAGAACGTAGCAAGGACAGGCTAAGTTAATTGAGCACCTTGTTTTACAGCATCTTAATGTTCTTGCTGGGTTTTGCTTCATTCAGGCCAGGTTTTCCTACTGATTTCTGAAACCTGCAGCCTCTATAAGTGCTAGAAAATAGCATTCAGCACCTGCATTCAGTAACTTTGAACCAATCATCTAACCTCTTTGAACCTTGTTTTTCTTGTTTTGTTTTGTTTTTTTAGGGGATCCGGCCCTTGCGCTTGCCAGGGAAGCACTTATTCCACTGAGCCATCTCCCTGGCCCAGAACCATGTTTTTCTTATCTAAAAAATATCAATAATAATACTAGTAGTAATACTAAGGGAGTATTTGTGGTAGCATCGTCTATACTGAGAACAGTGCCTGAATATTATAAGATAGCTGCTATTTGCTTTGCCTGAGTGCCTACTGTACAGAGCAAGTTCCATATATATATATATATATATATATATATATATATGATTACCATGTCTCTTCTAAAAATGTCATGATGAGGCTCTTAATGCCAAAGATCCTGATCCTTAATGTCACAGTTCATTAAAAAGGTCATTTGTCTCAGATAGAGGTGGATTTTAGAAAACTGTTCTTTTGTCTCCAGGGATCTGAGCCTTTTCCCTTTGGATAGAGGCAAGTAGTCAAGAATAATTAGTGATGTTGATCTCAGTGATACTCTCAGGGGACTGTTGATATTCCTGGCACCTACTGGGCCCATGGATCCTGATTCCGGGTTGATTTCCCAACAACAGAGATGTGTCTTAAATTTTATCTTCCTCAGCCAAAGAGCATTTAGATGTGAGATGTCAAACTGTCTCTCACCTTTAACTATACTGTGCCCTCTGATGGCTATCATGGCTGTGCCAGAGTTGCACACCAAGCTGAAAACGCTATTTCCCCAGTATCACTGACAGCTGATCTGACCTAGGAATGCCACTTCTCCATTTTTATCTATGATGGGATGAACTGTTGGTCCCCACCTCCCAACCCAGTTTACATATTACAGTGTTGGTTACCCTAGTACCTCAGAATGTGGTTTTACTTGGGAATAAGTTTATTGCAGATGTAACTTGTTGACATGAGGTAATACTAGAGTAGGGTGGGCCCCTAATCCTCTATGGTTGTGTATTATAAAACAGGGAAATTTTCCTGGGTGAGGTGGCGCATGGCTATCTTAGCTACTGAATTGGGTCAGGCTGGAGTATCACACTGAGGTAAGCCTGATCAGCTTAGTGAGCTCCCATATAAAAAAAGAAAAGAAAGAAAGGGGAGAAATTGTACGGAGACACACACACAAAAACAAGACTTGTGATCATGAAGGAAGAAATCAGGGTGATATAACAACAAGCCAAGAGACACCACAGATTGCCAGCAAAACACCAGAAGCTGGGAAAGAGGAATGGAACAGCTTCTGCCTCACAGCCCTCAGAAGAAACCAGTCCTAGCTGGGCACAGTCGCACATGTCTATAATCTCAGCAATTGTGAGGCTGAGGCAGGAGGATTATCATGAGTTCAAGGCTAGCCTGGGCCCCAGAGTGAGTTCAAGGCCAACTTGAACTACATAGTAAGACCTTGTCTCAAAAAACCAAAAAAAATTTTTTTAATCAGAATTAATTAACTAATTAAATTAAAAAATAAAAAAAGAAGAATCCAGAATGATGGTGGATTTTCACACTCAATAGCAACTCTAATTGCAGCTGCTGTACCAGATGTGGTTTCCTTGCTTGAGCAGATTAAGACATGTCCTGGTACCTGATACCGTCTGATCTGGAAAAGTGCCTTTTTCTCCCATTGTACCACAAGGTCCGCCAGAAGCAATTTGCTTTCAGCTGGCAAGGCCAGAAATACCCCTTTGCTGACCTGCCTCAGGAGCATGTCGACTCTCCAGCCCTGTGTTGCAACTCAGTCCCCAGGGTATCTTGTCCTTATCTACCACGAGGCCTCACACTGGTCTGTTACCCTGGTGCCAGTGCACTGGTGGGATCAAGTGAATCAGCAGCGCAACCACTCTGGACTTGTTGGTAAGCCATTTGTACTTCAAAGGATGAGAAATAAACCTAGCTAAAATTCAGGAGCCCTCTACCTCAGTCCACTCGTGTGGGGCATGTAGAAATCTCTCTAGGGTGAAGGACACTTTCTTGCACCTGACCTCTCCTACAAACAAGGAGACACAACGCCTAGGCAGAACATCTGGATTTTGATGGCAATACATTCTGCATCTGTGTGCACTACTTCAGCCATTTACTGGGTGTCTCAAGAAGCTGCTGGTTTCTTCATTGTATTCTCTTTCATTCATTCTTTCTTTTCTTCCTTTCTTTTTTGGTATGGGGTCTCGCTACACAGCTTGGACTCATAGTGATCTTCCTATGTGTTGGAACTTCCCCAGTGCTGGAATTACAGGCGTACGCCACCACACCCAATTTTGGGGCCAGCCAGTGCACCCGGGATTCAGGGGCCAGCACATTGTGTGGTACCAGGGATCAAACTCAGGACCTTGTACATACCAGGCAGGCACTTAGACCACTAAATATCTCCCCAGCCCAAAGTTTCTAATTTCCTCTTTAAAATATTTTTATTGATACATTTAAGATATGCATAATGATAGTATTCATCATAGGAAAGTTGTACCTGTATATGCTATATCTTGATTCTTTTTTTCCATTCCCCTCCCTTCCCTTCAACCTGTTCCTCTCCTTATTTACAAAAATTTCATTTCCATTTTTTCTTTCTATTGTCTTTTGTTCTTGTCCCTACCTCCCTTTGTCCCTGTTCCCTCCCTGTTCCCCTCTCATTTAAACATGCTCTCTCTCTCTCTCTCTCTCTCTCTCTCTCTCTCTCTCTCTGTGTGTGTGTGTGTGTGTGTACTTAGTACAGGGTCTACAGAGTCTCACTATAGATCGGACTAGTAGTGATTTTCCTGGTATCAGCTTCCCAAGAGCTGGGATTACAGGTGCGCACCACCAGGCCCAATCTCAATCACTGTCTCAGCACACCCCGGGGGTGGGGCTGGCACAGCAAGCCAGGGATCAAACCCCAGCTGCTGTGCTCTGCCTAAGCAGGTATTTTAGTTCACTGAGCTATCTGGTCAGCCCTCATTTGAACATTTTCTTCACATTTCTCAATATCTATTATATATTTTGGGCCTTATTTACACTTTCATTTTCTCTTATGAGAGAAATAATGCAGTATTTAAATATGTATATACAATTTATTTCACATGAGAGTGTGATCTCAAGGTGAATCCATGCAGCTAGAAATGTATCAAGCTTATCCTTCTTTATGGCAGAGTAGTACTCCACTGTATAAAAAAATCTACACCATTATCCATTCATCAGTTGATGGATGGGCATTTGGGCTGTTTCCAAGATTTAGCTATCAGCAACTGTGCTGCTATAAATATGAGTGCGCATATATCACTGTGGTATGATGCTTGCTTTTTTTTTTTTTTTTTTTTTTTTTTTTTTTTTGTCTTTTGGGAAAGGATATATATGCAGTTCAGGCTGGCCTTGAAATCACTTTGTAGCCCAAGCTGGCCTGAAATTCCCAGTGATCCTCCTGCCTGAGCCTCCTAAGTGCTGGGATTACAGATATGTTCCACTGCCCCCAACTGATGCTTTTAATTCTTTTGGGAAGATAACAGGAAGGGGAATATCTGGGTCAAACAGAATCTCTGTGTTTAGTCATTTGGGAAATCACACTGATGTCCACAGTGCTAGCCCCAGTCTGTACTCCCACCAACAGTGCAGAAGGGCTAGTGCTTTTTCTCCATAGCCCTCCCAGCACTTGTTATGGGTTGATTTCCTGATGACAGCCATTCTTTCTGGATTGAGATGGAATCTCAGCATTGTTTTAATTTGTATCTCTCAAATGACCACTGACATTGAACATTTTTTCATATATTTACTTGCCATTTCTACTTTTTCAACTGAGAAGTGACTATTCATTAAAGATGACCATTTCTGGATTGAGTCTTTAAATCTGTTGGGTCTGAATTTTTTTGAGTTCTTTATATATTCTAGATATTAGTCCTTTGTCTGAGGACAGCTGGTAATATTTTTTCCCCACAATTTGAGTTGTCTCTTCACTCTGTTTGTGGTCTCTCTTGCTGCACAAAAGGTTTTTAATAAAATGAAATATCAGTTGTTGATTCTTTGTGATAGTTCCCATGGAATCTGGGCTTTGTTCATAAAGTCTTTGTCTATATCACTATTTTTCAAGAGTTCTACCCATTGTATCTTGCAGCAGATTTAGTATTCTGTTTTAATATTTAGATCTTTGATCCATTTTGATTTTAGTTTGGTGCATGGTAAAAGATCTGGGTCTAGTCTTAATCATTAACATATAGAACACCAGTTTTCTCAGCACCATTTATTATAGTGTTTATCTTTCTCCTGTGAATGTGTTTGGCTCCTTCGTCAAAGATAAAGTGGATGAATACGTCTGGAGTTGTTCCTGCATCTCCTTGTCTGTTCCACTGATTCCCAGGTCTGTTGTTTTGCCAGTACCATTTTGTTTTCATCACGGTAGCATTTCAAGCTATGGATTGTGATGAGCCACACCTTGTCATTGTTACCCAGAGTTTCTTTTGCTATTCTAGGTCTTTTTTTTTTTTTTTTTTGCCTCCCAGTGAATTCTAATATTGTTTTCTCTAGTTTTGTGGGATCTGCTCTTGGTATTTTGATTGGGATTGCATTAAATCTGACTAACAACTTTAGAAGTGTGGCCACTTTCACTACATTGGTGCTTCCTACCCAAGAGCAAGGGGCACCTGTTTTCTGATACCCCCCCTTTCTGATCTCCCTTTTCAGAGTGCTGTAGTTTTCAATGTAGAGGTCAAATTAATTAGATTGAATTAATGTTCAATCTAATCAGTCAATGAAATGATTTCTAGGCATTTGGGGTTTTTTATGTTCTTGGGAAAGGCATTTTTTTTTCTCAAAAATCTCTTAGTGATTTTGTTGTTTGTGTACAGGAGTGCTATTGATTTTTAACCTTTTTTTTTTTTTTTTTTTTCTGCACCAGGGATTGAACTTGGGACCTTGCGCTTGCCAGGTAGGTGCTTATGCACCTAATATAGTAGCAGCTATATTCCCAGCCCCTGCTATTGATTTTTGAACATTGACTTTGTATCCAGATATCGCACTGAATTTGGTTATTAAATCTAGCAGTATTTTGGTAGAGTTTTCGTGATCTTCTATCTATAAATAATAATTTACCCTAATCCTTATTCTTCTTTTCTTTCTCTTTTGTAATTGCTCTTAACTAATGTTTCCAGAACTACCTTGAATAAGAATGGTGACAGTGGACATCTTTGTCTTATTCCTGACTTTAGAATGAAAGCTTTCAGTTTTGATCATTTTGTATGATGTTCACTGTTGCTTTGTCATATATGGCTTTCATCAGATTGAGACAAAGACCATCTATTCTAATAGGGTTTTTAATCAGGAATGGGTGCTGGACTTAGGCAAATGCTTTCTCTGCATTTATTGAAAGGATCATTTGGTTTTTGTCCTTTGCTCTGTTAACACGGCACATTACATTGATTTTTCTTTCTTTCTTCCTTTCTTTTTTTTCTTTAGGACAGGGTGAACAGGGTGTACAGGGTCTCACTGCATAGATTGGACTCATAGAGATGCTCCTGTTTACAGCTTCCCAAATGCTGGGATTACAGGAGCGCAACATCATGTCCAGTCTCAAACACCTGCCCAGCATTCCTGGGGGGGGGGGGGGGGGAGGGCAAGGCCGACATGACTGGCCAGGGGATGGAATTCCTAGCTCCTGTGTCTGCCTAAGCATGCGCTTTAATCCGCTGAGCTACTTGGCCAGCCCTACATTGATTGATATGTTTAACCTTTCTTGCATCCCTGAGATGATTCCCACTTGGTCATAATGTATAATCTTGATGACCTGTTACATTCTGTTTGACAGTATTGTACTGAGTATTTTTGCATCTATATTTATTAGGGAGATTAGCCTGTAGTTCTCTTTTTTTCCTTTGGATCCTTTTTTTTTTTTAATATGTATTTTAGTACAGAGACTGCAGAGTCTCACTACTCAGATTAGTCTCACAGTGATCCTCCTGTTTTCAGCCTCCAAAGTGCTGGGATTATAGGCATGTGCCACCATGCCCAGTCTGTCATTGTCTCAGTGCGCCCTGGGGGTGGGACTGGCACAGCATGCTGGGGATCGAACCCCCACCCCTGCACCTGTCTAACCAGGTGCTTTGGTCCGCTAGGCTATTTGGCCGGCTCTGGATCCTTCTCTTTTTGTTATGAGTAATTCTTGCTTCCAGAAATGGATTTGGGAGTATAGCTTCCTTTTAATTTTCTTTAAAGAATTTTAAAAGGAGTGGAATTAGCTGTTATCTAAACTTCCTGAAGAATGTAGACTGGTATAAAAACATGGAAATCAGTCTGGAGACTCCTCAAAAAACTAAGACAGGAAATCGCATTCAACCCACCAGCTATAGCCCTTCTGGGTAATTTTCCAAAAGAACTGAAAGCATCTTATCGCAGTGACACATGTGCACTCATGTTTATAAACATTGTTATGTTAGATTTGCCATAGCCAAATCTTGAAAACAACAAACTGTCCATCACCCGAGGAACAGATTTTTTAAAAGATGTGGTATTTTTATACAATGGAGTATTATTCCACTATAAGGAAAAACAAACTTGAGGCCTTTATAGGTAAATAGATGCAACTAGAGGCTTGTCATGGTTTGGGGTATTTTGCAAGGGAAACAATGTAATACAGGACACATTTTATAATATTTTATAATGAATCACCCAAAGAATTATATACAAGTGCAGGAAACCTATCTATACACTAAACACTAAAGAATCTAGCTGAGGGCCTAGAGCTCATAACAATGCCTCCCAAAAGTCCAACTGGAGGCCTAGAGCCCACAAGTCTCATACAGGCCTGCTTCATGGATCTGTGCTGGAAAGGCCCAAAAGTCAGTGGTGGAAGCTAAGAAGTCTATGCTAGCAGGATGAAGGGTCTGCACTAGCAGGCTGAGGGATCTGAACTGGAACCAGGAAGCAATGCTCAAGGTAAGCACCAGAGTTCCCCCAATGGTATCACAGCCATCCTCAGCGACAGTGAGGTCCTGAGCTCCTCCAGTGATGAGGAAAGCTGAATTCCTATTAGGAAAGCCAACATGACAAGCTTCTCCATGAGGCTGAGTGTGCACTATCTTGCCCTCTGGAGCCAGGAAGCGATGCTCAAGATGAGGACCAGAGCTCCCCCAAAATGAACCACAGTCATTCTCAGTGATAACGAGGTCCTGATCTCCTCCTCCAACAAGAACAGCCAAGTTCTTCAGGAAGCAGCATGACAAGATCACCCAGCAGAACAGCCCAGGAGAACCAAGGGCACTTAGCCAGCCACCAAGACTAGGCATGATGGCGCACACCTGTAATCTCAGCCCTAGGGAGGCTGAAAACAGGAGGATTAGTATGAGCTGGAGCTGCGGAGTGAGACCCTGTACCAAATACATAATTTTTTTTTAAAGTACACTACAAGTCTTTACTCACAAGAGAAATAAATCAGACCCACATGTGCAAAAATCATATTGTCTCCCTAGTGTAAGAACTTGAAACAATAAATAAAATAGCACAATGTCTACAGGGTCTCACTACATAGATGGGACTGGTAGTGATTCTCCTGTTTTCAGCCTCCCAAATGCTGGGATTACAGGCGTGTGCCACCACACCCAGTCTCTTTTGCTGTCTCAGCGTACCCCAGGGGGCGGGGCTGGCAAGGCTCTTGGTGCTGGGGATTGAACCCTGGCCCCTACACTCTGCTGAGCTATCTGACCGGCCCTGAAAGGTATAATAGATATAGTAAAATGGAAAGAAACTGAACATAAGGAACAAATGACGATGATGAGGGAAAGGAAAAAAGGAAAGAAAGGAAGGGGGGAAAGTTATGTAATGATATATACAGAATAGCTGACATGATTGTACTACTAATTCCATCAATTCTTTGAAAATAACAGTTAATGTTTAAAATTTTCACTTTGACTAGCTCTATATGCTAATATCTGTAATCTGAGCAAAGACATTGAAGACAGCAACGTGCAATACAAAAACCATGATTGAATACCTCTCATCTTGTTCTTCTAAATGTGTACTGTTTCTAATGTCTTATCAATTATGATTATACTCTTTAAATAAATTTTTAAAAAAGTAAAAAGGACAAGAAAAAATAAGGTTTATTGAAAACAAGCATTAATATTCAAGTATTTGTCTTTTTTTTTTTTTTTTTT
>NW_004524672.1:10301767-10330894 GCF_000260255.1 Octodon degus
AAAATAAAATAAAATTGAAAAAAAATAGATTTCTTGTAGAATTCAGCAGTGAATACAGCAGGGCCTGGGCTTTTCTTTGTTAGTGGGTTTTTAATTATATGTTCAATTTTATTGGCTGATACTGGGTTATTTAGAATTTTCATATCTTCTTGATTTGGCTTGAGTAATTCACATGTATCCAGAAATCCACTTCTGTGTTTTCCATCATATTACAATTTAGGTTCTTGCAGTAGGGATTAATGGTCTACTAGACTTCTTCAGGATCTGTTGTGATCTCTCCCTTATTCCTAATTGCATGGATTTGAGCCCCACCCCACCCCCCACACACTTTTTTTTTCTTTTTTGAGATAGGGTTTCACTATGCCCTTCAGGCTGAACTTGAACTCACTTTGTAGCCCAGGCTGGCTTCAAACTTGCAGCGATCCGCCTACCTCAGCCTCCCAAGTGGTGGGATTACAGTGTGAACCACTATGCTCAGCTCCATGAAATATTTAATTTCCTGGCTATCTGAGTCTACTTTATGAATTCCATTTCTTTCCTATGTCGTCAGGTAAACATGATATCTACTGCACTACAGAAACTGTTTCTTTGCATTTTGTATTCGGGGGGTACTAGAAATTGAACTCAGGACTTTGTTCTTGCCAGACAGGTGCTGTGCCACTGAGCTACATCAACAGTCCCTTCTTTCCTATTTTGGGCATTCATAGTTTCTATCATTTACCTAAGCTCATCTATTTTTTTCTAATTTCTCCTCTAGAGTCACTAAGCATATCTTTCACTACAGTCACCATCTCTGCAGTTATTCAAGAAATTATGATTTGATTATTTTTCTACAGCCTCATTCATTGCTTTGTTACTTCCACTGTTACCACTTCATAGAGTCCAGGTAGGTGACGTTCAAATTACTCCACCTCATTACCCTCTGAGTTTCCTTTTGATGAGCTGGAAGTCTGGGGTTGCAACTTGCTTAAGTACTTTCTCATTTTCTATTTTTTAAAAATTTAATTCCTGGGTTGATGCTTGCACATAGCTCATGTCAGGTAATTCTAGAGCTAGCATTGAGAGCCCTTAGGAAATGACTACTTCCCAGAGATGGCTTCCAAGTGTAGCTGGATTTTGGGTTTTGAGTCTGTTGCAAGATCTTACCTCTTCACTTTATTGAGGAAGAGAAGTTACTGCCTACTTGGCCCAGCCCTTTTTTCTTTGGCACTGGGCCCACGGTAATTCTTATAATCTTATTTATTAATTTTTTTATGAACCTTAGGTAATCTCAGTCTTGGTATGCTTGAAAGAACAACTGATTAAAACAATTAAGTAATTACATCACCTTGGCTAAAGCAGTACAATCAGCAATAACAATGGCATCAAACACAGCCCAGAGGGGCTAGGGATGTAGCTCAGTGGCACAGTGGCTGTCTGGCAAGGGCAGGGTCCTGAGTTTAATTCCTCATACCAAAAAAGTAAATAAATAAATAAAATAAAATACAGTCCAGGAAAGGACAAACTGTGGTTGCTATTAATTTGCTATCCTTAACCATATGAACTATATTTGTGGTTATATAACAAAATCTGAAATAAACCAGAAAATTTTATACAATAAATATGCCCCCAATATGGTGAATTTGCCCTCTAGGGAGAAAATTCAAAGGGGATAGGGAGAAAATAGAAGAAGAGACTAGAAGCAAGGCTGGAGGAAAAAGGAAGATGATGCAGATTTGGGGACATTGGTGAAGAGTATAGGAGAGAAGGAAGAAATATAAAGAAAAACAGAATAGAACAACAAAAAAGTTAGACATAGTGTTCACACTCAGATAAAAACAAGAAAAAACAAACCAGAAAAATAAAACACAACAAAAACAAGGAAGGATTAAAAAACTAAAGAACACCACCAAATGTCCACTTCTGGGTGTGTCTTTGCTTTCACTGATAGACAGAGTGGGCAGACAGAGCCCAGATTCACAGAGATTAATCCCAGCAGGATAGTGGATAAGCCTAGTATACACCTTTAATTCCACTGATATGCAGGCTGGTTTCCTGCTGTGAGGCTAGACCCCAATTTGTTCAGTTTGCAGCACTCTTTGTGCCTCTGGCTGCCTTAAACTCAGTTCCCTGCCAATTTGGACTTGGCTGCTTCACCTTCTGCTGACCTGAGTTCAGTTCTGCTTCACCTTGACACTGGAAGCCACTAAAATGAAGGCAGTGTGTAGCTGCTCTAAAGTCTAAGCTTGGTTGGCCCCTCTCCAAGATGGCCACCTGCCAAATACCCTTTCCTGGGGGATGTCTGAACCCAAAGTACTCGTCATCCGCTACAGTCTATCGTGTCCAGTGCTGCATTCACTGGCGCCTTCATGCGTGGAGGCTTCTGGGCTCACCAGTAGTCACTGGTGTCCACTGGTGTGACTCACCCCTCCCATGCAGTAGTGAGTCAGGGCTCAGGGAGAAAGCACTGCATGCCACTTCCTTCTGCATGGAGGTCTTTCTCCACTCTCCCCATGGGCTTCACCTCTCACTTCAGAGCCTTGCTGATCCCAGGAACCCACTTCTCTTCTTCACGTTTCTGTATTCCAGCATCTGGACACTAAGTTTCAGAGAGGCTGTTTCTCTGCTGGTCACCACTCTGCCATCTTTCCAGAAGTCTCAGAAAGCTGCTAATTTTAAGTAGGGCCCAGAACAAGAAAAGCCACTGCAGCAAGTCTAGATTTCTATGCAGACCACTCTGCTACTTGGGCCATAGGATCTAAGAGATCCAATGGCTCTTGAGGTGGCAGTGACAGTAGAGATACTGTTTAGAACCTCTTGAAGGCCCTATAGGTGGACCAAAGAGGAGGCCCTTAGGATTTTGGAGCAAGGCTCTTTCACCATCTGCCAACAACTACTCTCCTTTTGAAAAACAGCTCCTAGCCTACTGCTGGTCCTAGCAAAAACTGAGTGCCTGACCAGTGGACAGCAGGTTACCACGCAATCTGAGCTCACATCATGAAATATATCTACTGAATAATAAAGTCCACCATGAAATGGAAGCAGTGTATATGTATGATCAGGCTAGAGCGTGCATAAAAGGTACAAGTTACATGAAGAAATGGCCCAAATGCCTATGGTTTTTATTGCTATACTTACTCTGTCTCCCAGCATGCATCTATGGCTTCATGGAATATACCGAAGATCATCTGACAGAGGATAGGAAGGTAGGACCTGGTTTATAGATGGTTCAGCACATCATGCAGACACCACCCAAACATGGATAGCTATAGCACTGCAGCCCCTTTTCAGGTCATCCTTGAAGGAAAATGATGGAGAATCTTCATAGTGAACAAGACTTTGGCAGTACATCTTGTACATTTTTCTTGGAAGAAAAAATGGCCACAAGGGCAACAACCCACTCAGGTCCCCCCATCCCTCTCTCAGACAGGAGCTTTCTTTGCCCCAATAAATATACTGTGCTCAAAAAAAAAAAAAAAGGCCACGTGACTATACAGTATGCTCATTCATGGTATGACTGGATGGACAGAGACTTGGAAGAAATATGACTGGAAAATTGGGAACAAAGACATATAGGGAAGAGATATGCTGAATGTCCAATCTTTCAGCAGCAAAGAACAACACTGAGGGCCAGTGAGATAATTCAGTGGAATAAGTGCCTGCTTTGGGACTGGGGTTCGATATCTGGTCTCACATGCCACGCTGGACCCACCCCCAGGGCACAGAGCTGGCGACCAAGTCCAGGTACGGTGGTGCATGCCTATAATCCCAGGGCAGGGGGGGATGAAAATAGGAGGATCACCAAAAGAACAGAGTCCCTGATCTGGCACTATACCCTGCGGTGATCAGTCTGTGACCCAATAGCAAGTTGATTATGTTGCATCAATCATTTCCATCCTGAAAAGGATGTGCTTTATCCTTACTGGAACAGACACTTTTCTGGGAATGGATTTGCCTTCCCAGCACATAATACTCCTGCAAAAACTAGCAAACATGGACCCACAGAATGCTGCATCCACTATTGTGGCATTCCACACAATAGTGTTTCTGATCAAGGAATGTACTATGTCCGAAAAAAAAAAAAACCAAAAACCAAAAACCAAAAACCCTGACAATGGGCTTGTATGTGTTTTACCATGTCCATCACCATGCAGAAGCTGCTGGATGAATAGAATGGTGGGGGTGGCCTTTTGAAGATGCAGCTACACCACCAACTTGGTGGCAGTTCCATGCAGGGCTGGGGCAAGGTTCTCCAGAAGGCTATAAATGCTCTAAATTGGCATCCTTTATGTGGTTCTGTTTCTCCTATAGCCAGGATTCATGGGTGTAGTAACCACGGGGTAGAAATGGTAACAGTACCACTTACCATACCCCTTTAATAAGTTTTTGCTTCCCATTCCCATGAATTTACGTTCTGCTGGCCTTGAAGTCTTAGTTCCAAGAGACACAAAAATGAATGACTTGCCCCTGGTCACTTTGGGCTCATGTCTCTGAGTCAACAAACTGAAAGGAGAATCATGGTGTTGAGGGGGAAGGTACCTAATGTAGACAACCAAGGGGAACTTGGACTTCTAATCCACAACATAGGTAAGAGAGAGGATGTTTAGAGTGCAGGAGATCCCTTCGGGCATGTTATCAAACATACTCTGTAGTAAAGGTTAATGGGAAACTACAACCCAATCAAGGGCGACAAATGGCAGAGAATCCCCAAGCAAGAAGGCATAAGTTACTCCATCAGGTAAAGAACCAAGACTGCTGAAGTGCTTGCTGAACACCAAAAGAACACAGACAAAATGGGTAGTATAAGACAGTAATTGTATCAACTATAACTGCACAGCCAGTTACAGAAATGAGGATTGTAATAGTCCTGAGTACCTATTTCATTCCTACTTTGTTAATATGCTTGTGAATATAAACATATGCTAGGCAGATATTTGGTTTCCTTCTTTGTAACATGACAACTATTGGCTTAGCATCAGCACTTAATATTAAGTCTACATTATAATATTCAGGTTATGGAATGTCAGGAGAGGGCCAGCCAAATAGTTCGGCAGATTAAAGTGCCTGAAGTCAGGCGCAGGGGCCAGGGCTTCGATCCCCGGGTCTGCCTTGCCAGTCCCACCCCTGGGATGTGCTGAGACAATTGAGACTGGGTGTGGTGGCACGTCCCTGTAATCCCAGCTCTTGCGAGGCTGTAAACAGGAGAATCACTACGAGTCTGATGTGGTAGTGAGACCCTGGGCACCCTGTAGACCCTTCCCTAAAATATAGAAAAAAAAAAAAGTAATGTCAGGAGAAAACCAAGCATTACCTAAAGAAGACTTTTCCTTCTATTCTGGAGAGTAGGAGTAGATTAGTGATTTGTCTGTATTCAGGATAGCTGTATCATGAGTAATAGTGAACCTGCTATTGAAGATTAAGTATGATTTTAAAAGATGTGTTTACAAAAAAATAAAATAAAAAGATGTGTTTACTTGTAAAGTTGACAAAGGATTGTCACCACTAATCATGACAGGTCCACCTGAATTAAGAACAACTTGGCAATTAGCTAAAGCTTGGTTCTAGGTGTCTGTGCGTGACTGATGTGTGTGCCAGGAAACTGAGGGAGAGAATCCACCCCCACTGTGGTGGCACCAACCAATAGGCTCAGAGTCTAGATGGAATGAAAAGGGAAAGATTAAGGAAGTGTGCCCATGGTGAAGAGCTTCAGCCTTCTCTGTAGACCTGTCTGGGTGACACCCCAGGGAGCTTCCAGGCCTTCAGCCTTGGATGGGGCTGCATCCTTGATTCTTCTTATTCTTCCAGCTTCCCTCTTCTTGGGCTGAGCAGCTCCTGGATGCTCTGGCTCTCTAGTGAGCAGCCAGCATTGTGGATTCTCTTGCCTCTCTGATCCTACAGACAGCCACCACAAGATTGCCTGATAAATCTCCTTACATAATGTATATACAATATGAAAATATATTAATACATTAAAACATTACCAATCCACAGACAAGAAACATGGGGCCTATCCAAATGTCTATCAATGGATAAACAAATTATTACACATAATAGAATACTGCTCAGTCATAAAGAGTGAAGAGCTGATAGTGAACCTTGAAAATATAGCAAGTGAAATAAGGCAGATATCAAAGGATACATATTATTCCATTTATATGAATTATCCAAAATATGTAAATCTACAGACAAAGAAGACTCATGGTTGCTAGGGGCAGGGGAAAAGGCAGATGGGGAGCAACTGCTTAATGGCCATAGGGCTGCCTTTCAAGTTGGAGAAATGTAGTTGCAAATAAGAAATAGCACAGAATTGTTCCCTTTAAAAAGGTTGTTAGCTTCCCCTCAGTTTTTAAGAGTGTTTTCTTTAAAATGCACAAGTCTTAAAAAATATTTATTTTTAAAATGTAAAGGTCTTAAATAGGCAGTTCAATGAGTTTTAACAAGTGTGTCACCTAGACAACCAAACCCAAGATGGGACTGGAGCAAGCCCTCCCATCAGCCCAGAAGGTTCCACTTTTAACTCCCAAAGGAAACCATGCTTCTGTTCCAATCCAATTAGGCTAGTTTCTCCTGTTTTAACTCCACATCACTACAACATGCACTTCTCTGTATCTGGCTTCTTTCACTCAAACTACGCTTTTGAAACTCACCTGTGTTGTTGCTAAGTCAGTAGTTTGTTCCTTTTCATTGCTGAGTAGCATTCCACACCAGCTTATCTGAACTCTTTCTGAAAGGCATTTGGATTGTTCCCAGGTTTTTGTAATTATGAATAAAACTGCAATAAAAAATTTAGGACATGTGACTTCACTTTTTCTCCATTTGGACAGGGGTGGAATACCTTGTAGTGGGAGTCCTAGGTAGACACACACTAACTTCATCAGAAACTGTTAGCACCGAGTAGTTACTGCACCATTTTAGTCACACCAGTCAGGTACACACACTCCAACTGTTGTACAAACTAGTCTCAGCTGCCCTTTGAATCTTAAATTATTCCAGTGTAATCTCATTTTGTTTTGTGTCTCATGAAATAATTTCTTGCTTTTTTTTTTTCTTCTTTCTTAAGCTTTTTAAAACATCATCTTTGGGCTAGGGGTATAAATGATCAGAAGTGTGCTTCATCAGCACACATGAGGCCCTGGGTTCAGTCTCCAGCACCGGGTAGGGGTGGGCAAAGGGAGCTGCATTCATTTGTATATGATACACATGCATTTCCAGTGTACATTCTGATGAGCCTCAACAACTTTAGTCATGTAAGCACAGCCTAGACCAACATTTAAAAAGTGTTCCAATTATAAGCAATTCCTCCCTCATCTCTAGTACCTGGCAACTTCTGACCTATCTTCTGTGATGATAGTTTGCCTTTGTTAGTGTTATGGAATCAGAAAGCATATATTGTTTCTGGCTTCTTTTACTTAGTAAAGTGCTCTTGAGATCAGTCATGTTGTTCCATAAATCAGCTTATTCACTTTATTTCCTAACTAGCATCCCATGAATGGACTGCTGGATGAGATGTTTCCAAGTGTTGTTACTATGAATAAAGCTGCTATAAGCTTTTGCTCACAGAATTGCAAGTGCTAGGATGTATGGCCACAGGGTCTGCCTAATTTCTCCAAGGTACCACCTTTGTATTCACACCAGCCATGAGTTCCAGTTATTCAGCTGATATTTGGTGTACCATTATTTGATATTCTCAAGTCTTTTTTGTCATTTTAGTGTCCAGTAGTATCTCATAGTTTTCACTGCACTTCTGTGACAACTAATGATAAAGGTTTTAATCTTTCTGTGTTAACCATCTTGATGAAATCAACTGTAATCTCCCATGGATAGGTTCAAACACAGCTGTCCCTTGGTAGCTGTGGGGATAGGGTTGAGCTTCAGGATGCCCAGATAGCCAAACCCAGTCCATTACATAACCCACACACATCTAAATGATTGTAATACTTCCTAATACAGGGTAGAATCTTTGTAGTTAGTTGTCATACTGTTTAGGTAACAATGATGAGACAAGTGTATTCATGATCAATACAGACACAACCATCACAGGCCTAAGTACATTTCAACGTACAGCTTCTGGAATTCGTGGACATGGAATCTAGATTCAGAGGGCCCACTCTGTGTTTGCCATAGCTTTGTAAGAGTAACATGCTGCCAGAATTCTATTACATGCTATGCTATTTAAGGAAGCAACCTTTATGCTAGTAGTTGCTGGCCTTAGAAATTATTTTAAATCTGTATCCAATTGTGTGAGGCATTTTCTTAATAATTAACACTCAATTTAATCTTTACTCTGAAATTTAACCCCTTAACCTCTTATGAGGTGAGCTTTGGTAACTCAGTTTACTATCTGGAACTTAGGAAGATTAACTTTCAAAATTTTACTGGCTTTTCCTGGCATTGTTTCTCAGACTATCCCAGTAAATAAGGCACACATGGTTTCTTTAGGAAACCATCACCCTAATATGAGCTTCCTGATGTTTTTTTTACCTAAGTGAGAAATCTCCTACAATCAACAGCTTCACTAATCCAAAGCTGCTGAAGAACTAGTCAGTGGAGCTGGTAGAGATACCCGGATACTGAAGTGTGTGCAAACTCAGCTACAAAGGGGATCTACAGGGCTGAGAGAGGCCAAGTCAGAATCTCAAGAGACATATGGAGCTCTCTCTGCCACACATCTCAAAGAACCACCAATATTTCCAAGTCCCAAAGCCATCAGGGCACTGGAACAGTAGTCAGAGGGGAAGAATTAAAGGACAAGAATCTAAGAAGAGCGATCTGCCAGCTGCCTTTGGTGACTTTATGTTGGCTAATTCAACTGAAGAAGTTGGGAAGGTCTCTGTACCCCAACGATCAACCTACCTCACTGGCACTCATGAGTGCTGGGCTGCCCCAGGGCCATCAGGTATGTCCTTTGGCTAAGGAATGGGAAGCAAATTACTCTCAACCAAATGGACTGACCCCAGGAGAATATACCTGTAATGACAACTATCCTCTGGCACAGCTCCTAGCCCCATGCATCAGTCCCTTGGCATCTGCTCCATGCAAGGTCTGTCTTCTGAAGCATGCTTTTTCCCTTTCCAGATACCAGCCACTCCCTTGCTCTCCTTTTCTCAATAAAAGGAAATCAAATTCTTAACTCACATCCATAAGAGTACACTCTTAATGTACTCTCTTGTCCAGAGAATCAACATTCTGTGAAGTATTTAACCAAAGCCGTAAATCCCCTCATAATAACAAAAGTGTAATGAATATCATTTTGCTGTGTGTATTGGGCTAAGGTGGGTATGAAGACATATCTGGACTCTGTTCTGGCCTCTCCATCTCTAAAATACCTCTGCAGCTGCTCAGCTTCCTTCAAAGGAAGAATTTTATACTTCTTTCCCAGAACAGGGTAGAGAGTACAAGTTGAAAAAGGAAAAACCTCTGTCCCTAACTGCTTTCATGTTTGGCTTAAATGTTGTTCATAATCCCATAATGCATGTAGTTACTGTATTCCTATTATAAGCAAGTAGAGCAGGGCTTGGTGGTACACAGCTGTGATCTCAGCACTACAGCCGGACACAGGAGGATCATGAGCTTAAGACTATCTTGGATAGTAAATTTGAGGCCATTTTGGAGCACAGTGAGATCCTGTCTCAACACAAAACATGAGAGACTGAGAGACAGACAGACAGACAGACAGACAGACAGACAGACACACACACACACACACACACACCCCAAGGTCACCTCTGAGGCCCATTCTCAGAAACCTAGTTTCTGATCAAAAAGAACATTGTCTACCCTTTGTTCACTTTCCCAGATCCTGACTCTGCTTCTTCAGAAATAACCTGCAACCCATTCCTTGCCTCAGGACTCGCTTCCTTTCTTCCAAACAGTGCCTGGATAGCAACTTAGGAATGAATATAACTCATATATGCTTAAAAATATTATTCTATTATATTCCCAAATTTAAACTTTCAATAAAAAAAATAAAATCTTAGTTCTCAAAATGTTTAGCTGGGTGTGGTGGCAAACACCTATAATCCAAGCACTGAGAAGCCTGAGATAGGACTGCTGAGTTCGAGACCAGCCTGGGCTACATAGTGCTTCAGGTCAGTCTGAACTATACAGCAAGATCCTGCCCACCCCCCCAAATTCCTTGTTTAGCTGAATACTGTACATTGTACAGACTCAGTGCAGAAGTATATGTGTGAAATGCTTGATAAGGTAACTTTCTCTTAAGAGTGAAAGGTAACTGTTTTAGGTAAGCCCCATTCCTTTTTCCTACTCAGCATACACACTACTGGATACTGAAACATGATGAAACTTAAAAACAGTATATACAGCCAGGTGTGGTGGCATATGCTTGTAATTCTAGCACTAGAAAACTGGAGAAAGGCAAAAAGTTCAAAACCAGCCTAGACAACTTAGTAAGACCTGTGTCAAGATAAGAAATAAGAGTTGGGGTTCAGTGCCAAGACCCTTGGTTAAATCTCCAGCACCACCAAAACAGAAAAAGGTGTATGTATAGACATTTTTAAACTAAGAGCACTGTATTTTCATCACTCATTTCCTAAGTTCTCTCTTGGCTCCCATCCCCAACACTGCAATGCCAGTTCCTCTCCAGTTACAGGGATAGAAGTGGATTGGCTGTGTTGTTCAGTATCCTGAAAAGTTAGGTCAAAGAACTGAAGCTGGTTTCCAAGAAGTAAATTCACTCAGCTAGGCCTTGCACCAGAGGACCAGCTGCAATCAGGCTCCTGGGCAAGGTGAGGATTCTTAGGGAGGCTGCTTCCTTCCTTAACCACCTGCAGTAGATTGCTGCATCCAGGAAGGACAAGAGGGAACTCCCTTTGATGATATCAAAACAGATTTACCAGGAATGTGAAAGTCCTTTCCTACTATGGCCCAACTTTGATGCCCAGGACTTTGCCACCAACCTTTCTTCACCACTGTCAACATGGCCTTAGGACTGGGCAGCATATTCACCTACTCTGGCCTTGAACCTGGTCAGGATTCTCCCACTCATCATAGAGCCCCAGAAGCTACAATTCAAGGGAGTCTAGCTTTCTGCAACCCATAAGAACAAGAATACCTAGAGATGGGGCAGGGGGGCACTGCAGCTGAGCTTCCTGCCTAATGTGGAAAACAAACATATGAGATGTAGAACCAAGTGACTTCTTGTATGTGTACTACCAGAAAAACTAACCAAAGGGACAGCAGGAACTGGGGAGGAGGCAAGCAGCCACTAGGAAGTGCTAGGTGAGGAAAGAGCACAGTGCAGGTGGAATCAGCCACTCTGATCCAAGTTCCCACACTGTGTGCTTCTCCCTGGCTCCCACCTGCCCTCAAGGAGGAGAAGCAGAGTGCACGGTTTAGGTGCTCTTGCCCTTGAAGGTCTCTGTATGCAAAGTTTTCTTGGTCAACCTCATTCAACACTTATATTTACTTACATGAGTATGAGCGTGGTCAGAGATCTGACTGAAAGCTCATATTACAAGTCACTGTCCTAGAATGCACCTGCCAGCTATAAAACAGAATGTGAGATTTCCTGTGTTGAGGGGAAGCCACAGCTGCTGCCTGATCGCCTTGGACATCACAGCAACAGGGATCCCTGGGCTCTTCCACTGGAGTCATAAGAAATTCACCAAGTTCACAGAACTTCTTACAGAAGGCCCAGTTGGACAGATTTAAGAGAAGGCTGGAAGAGTGCACAAGGAGGCCAGAAGAACAGCAAGACCAAGGGCTACTGGCTGGGGGAGTGTATGAGAACAGAAATGGTGTAGAGGACACAAGCCCCCAAGACTAAGTGGCCAGGAAGTGGGTTGAGTACGTTCTTTTTTGCCTATCAACTGAGGACACCTAAAGATTTGAAAGTGGCTCCTCAGGAAGAGGTAGGCAGCCAGGGAGGGGCCACCTGAGAAAACGAGGACCTTCACAGGAACCTCCTCAGAACATACATGTCCAGCATGTTTTTTATCTCTTGAGCTGTAATTCAACCACTGTATCAAGGCCTAAAACAAACACACGTGGATCTGTGAAGGTAGAAACCAAATCCTGCTTTATAAGGCTGCTTGGCCATCACTAGCTTCTCTACTGAGATTTGAGGTGCACAGCCAGGCAGCAGGTGACAAAGAGAGCCTTCTTTACCTGCTCCCCCACCCCCACCCCTCCACCCCTCCAAATGCCCATCTCTGCAATACAACCACTTCAAAAATACTCTGATGAGGGCAGAGGAAAGGGGGCAGGGATGCAGGCTGGTCAGCAGGTGGTTCCCATGAGGTAGCTGATGCTGGTGCTCCTGGGCAGGCCATGTGCTGGCAGCCAGTCATGGGCTCATAGCAGCTAGGAGGGAGTCGAAAGTCTCACAGTCTTCCCAGTGTACTTGATGGTGGGTAACATCTGTGTGGAGAGGATGGATTCTTTGCTGGTATCTTCGTTGTCCTTTGAGGGAGTAGGCATCCTGGGGAAAGCGAAAGAGACAGGAAAGAAGGTGGTTTAAGTCTTCCTGAAGTTGACTGTGGTCCACTTCTTCAGAGGGCAGTAGTTTTCTTCTGGAGGAGCTGCACTTTCTGAAGGGAACAAGCCGAAAAGGTGGCTTAGACACTGCATGGCCTGTCATTTGCCTTCCAAGTCTGAGGCATGAAATTCATGCCATCATGATGGTGCAGGCTATAATTACAGGGATATATTAATATCCATTAAGTACCTTATATTTACTTGAAGCCTTACAGCTTAAGTGCAAATGTGAACATGGTGAGGGTAAGGAGCCTAATAACTCCCTACAGTAAACAGGTACGTCTAAAAGTGACAGCTTAGTAGAGTCCATGCTCCAGTTCAGCTTTGCCACCAGCGGCCACCAGGGAGAGGACACTGTGGTTGCACACTGGTAGTCCTACTAACCCCCAGATAGAGAATGCTCACTTAGTTGTCACAGTCTGGGGAGACAGGAAGAAAACTCCCCATACTCAATAGCCCTTGCCTTGTCAAAGCAGCACTCACCCCAGCTTGCCTGTGTCCAGTTTGCTGAAGGCATTGAGCATCTCCTCATTCTTTGGAGCAGTCAGAAGTGATGTTGGCAGAGACCACTGGAAACAAAGGAAATGGTGAGATGTAAGGGCCACGAGGTAAGGCAGAAGTGTTTCAGGTCCATGACTCTTTGCATCTCTGAATGATCATGGTATTCTTCCCTCCCTGCTTTATAAGGCAAGGCCCAGAGGTCTTTGTTCTCTCCTGAATCATAAAGTTGAGCCCAACAGAGCATTTTTTTATTTTGGGAGGAATATCAGGAATTGAACTCTTAGCCTTGCCAGGCAGGCACTGGGCTGCTGAGCTATATCCTCAGCCCTGCTTTTTGATCCTTGAAAGAAAGGCAACCAGGCCATCTTGGCAGCAATCACTGCCTCAAAAGGAAAGTCAGGAAACAGATGCAAGGCCTACGGGGGAAGTAAAAGGCTCTGTAAAGACCACCCCGCCACACTGTAATCTTAAGGCAAAAGAGGGCTGAGAAGAAACTGACTCCTTGAACTGTGTCACTCACCAGTGGAGCAGAGTCACAGACGACCCCTGTGTGGAACCCTTTGTAGCACCAACTCCGAAGCAGATCCACTCCTAGGACAAGAGGAGCAGCTGTTAGGACTTAACAGGGAGGAACTAATTGGCCCATTTTCCTTCCAGAGGCCCATTCCTTAGGCTAATGGGATTTAATTTCTCACTAAATATAGCCTCCTGCAGACTGGGAGAGCACATCACCTTTGAGCTTGTTGCTATGGTACTTCTGTTCCCATTGGGTGGTCAGAATGTTAAAATATCGAGGCTGCTCAAAAAAGCGGAGATAGCGAGAAGAGATTCGAGAAGGAAAAATTCGTTCAAATTGACCACGACGAGAAAACTCATCTTCCAGCTCCACCAGAATCCTAACATCATCTGGGGTCAGGACATCCAGCACAGATGCATAGAAATCCTATGGGCCAACCAATAGGAAAAAAGCAGGTATGACAGAGTCATAGGCAGATAATCAAGAAATTAGGGACAAGGAGCAGAGTCCTGGGTCCTAGAGCTCCAGGATTCTCATGGGACCACCATATCACCTGGTATGTACCATCAGTTCCTAAGCTGTATACACTACCTGTTCCTAAGACCACTGAGCTTAGCTCTTGATTGTGATCAGGGGCACCCTAGGGGCTCTAAGGTTAAGTGGTCTGTTAGACAAATCGAAGGTCAGAGTCCAGCCTTTGCCTGCCAGCACCACCCCCTGGGGGGGGTGGCAGTGGGCTTTGCACTGGGCATTATATCCCCAGCCTTTAAAATAACTTAAAGGGGCTGGAGAGATGGCTCAGTGGTCTAAAGCACCTACTTGGAACAAGCTTGGCAAAGCACAGGGACCGCGGTTCGATCCCCCAGCACCACATGCCAGCCAGCCCCGCCCCCTGGTGGGCTGAGCTGGCCACACACACACACACACACACACACACACACAATAAATAAATATAAATAAAAAAATTAAAAAATAAAATAAAATAAAATAAAATAAAATAACTTAAAAAAAAATCTGAAATGAAGTATCACTAGACTGGACTCAAACTTAAGATCCTCCTGCCTCGAACTCCCAGAATGCTGAGATTACAGGCATGTGTTATCATGCTTGGCTGCCTGCCATTCTCACATGTGGCTCACATATCTGCTTCTGAGCCAAGCATCCCAGATCACCCTGCACTTTCAGGGAAAGAACTCCGAGGAATAAAGGCCTACAGCTCTGACAACATAGGGCCACTAGAGCACTGTGCTAAGGGCAGTGGCTCTTGAAAATGACAAAGAGCATCAGTTCTCTATCAGGATTAGCTACATGCTAAAAAAATAAGCCCTGCTCTAGAGTTCTGGGGTTCTAAATTGTTGAGCTCAGAAATTTTTTGCTGAGGAAAAGACCAATCTCCTACCTGGTCAGGAATTTTCTGGGCCACGTAATAGGCTTTCTTCATCTTCTGTGCAGTGAAATACTCAGGAGCCATCTGACATTTGTCCCTGGGAGAGCTACGGTAGAAGTTATAGGGTAATTATGGGTAAGATGTAGAATGCAAGGTACTGAGTCAGCAGCTTTGCATCTTGAGGAAATAAGGACAAGGGGTCCAGCCCAAAATGACTCCTTTCTCAAGAGAAGATAAAGCTGTCCAGAAAATGTTTAGAACTTGATCACACTGAAATGCATTCCACTCAGGAAACCTGTCTGAGGGTCAACCAATACCAGTACCATAAAGAAGAATGAAGGAGCCAGAGATACAGCTCAGCAGCACAAGTGCCTGCCTGGCAGGCACAAGGTCCCATCCCGAGTTCAATCCCTGGTACTGGAAGGAAAAAAAAAAAACCACCCCACCCCAATTTGACAAAAAAAAAAAAAAAAAAAAAAAATTAATAAGCCCTGAAAAAAAAAAAAAAAACAATGTTTTAAAAGTTTGTTGTCTTTGTATATTCATAACAAATTAAAAAAAACCCCCCCCAAGTAAAAAAAAAAAAAAAAAAAAAAAAAATTGACTTGGTTTAGTTTAATTTGGTGAACACTCACTATACCTCAGCTCTGCTCTACTATCCACGTGTGACCCCGGGCCAATAATAAACTCCTGTATCTCAGTTTCATCATCCATTACTACAATCACTGCTGGAAAATGTAGACATGACAGAAGAGCAGCACCTGCCTCTGCAAAACCTATGGTACAGCAGGCAGAATAAGTCACACAACAATAGGACAAAGCAGAACATGAGTCCACAAGGTATACTGGAGTAAAAGTAAGTTTTGTTACCAGGCAAATCAGAACTGTAACTCTTCACTCTAACTAAACGATGCTAGATGAGTTACTTAACACTAGGGATCTTCACTTTCCTCACCTATACATACTGTGTAGCCTTAATCCTATGGAGTTGTTCCCTACACTTGACAGGTATTTATTAAATTTAGCCATTCCTCTTAAGAGTGGTTCCAAGTGTCAGAAATGAAAAAGCCTATCCTGAGCTGGTGTCATGAAGATGTGGTCTGAAGCCAGGCTCTGATGATAAACAGGAGGCCTGAGTGAGGGCCCTTTCAGAAGGAAGAATCACCCCCAGGAGCAGAGGAAAGAACACTATGGGGGAAAAGCAAGGAGCAATGAACTTTTCTGAGAGGAGACTGAACTAACTGGCCCTTAAGGATCCTTCCAGCCTTGCTTCTGTGAGTGACCAGCTCTATCAGCACAGCAGCCCAGAAGAGAAGCAGAGAAAGATGCACTCAGGAAAGAAAGGCAGAAGCTTCAAATGCACAGACAAGAGTTTAAATCTGACACCCAGCCCTGTAGAGATTGCTGAGCAACAGAGGAAAAGAGTCAACCTTGCTTGTAGGGGTATTGCTGTGGCACTGGTATGTGCACAGACAACGGGTCCAGAAGGAGCACAAGGGAGACCAAGCAGAAGAGAAGTCAACAGGCAAGGAGCTGACCTGGTAAGGGAACTGCTGGAGGTGCTGGGGCTGGAGCTGATGTCCTCTGCGTTGGGCAGAACAAACCCCGCCAGATTCAGAAGGTCACGGATCATCTGGCCTTTGATACTGATGTCCAGGGGAGAGTTGGAGTGGAGGCTTCAGGGAGAACATACAAAGCATAGTCAAAGCAGTTCCAAAGTAGTTTCTGGTCCTATATTCAAGTTGGGCCTGGCCCTGGCCTGGCCCCTTGACTTTCTGGCTCTCCCAGAACGAAAAGGGCTCCGACACCCAAATGTGAGAGTCTCTTGTACTAAAGAGAATGACCTTGCTCAGGCTGGTAAACCTGTCCATGACCTTGGTTTGCTAGAGGAAAGCAAGCCAACAGGGACCAACATAAAAGAGTACCTTTAACAACCTCTTGGGGCTGGGGAGATAGCTCAGGAGATTAAGCGTTTGCCTGGCAAGCATAAAGGCCTGAGTTCAATCCCCGGTTCCGCAAAAAAAAAAAAAAAACACACACACAAAAAAAAAAACAACGCTCACCATTTTCAAAGAAAGTTCAGATAATGGTAAATGAGCAAATGAAGACCATTAAAATACAAATTCTAGAAAAGAAAAGATATTCCCCCAAATCAACAAAACTACAGTGTCAATGGGATCCTGAAGATACAGCAAAGATTCTGCTCTAAATATACTGAAAATACCACCCACCTAGGTGAAATGTTTACTTCTAGGACCCAGGGCTTGAGGTTCTCATCCAACATGATATCAAAACCAAAGAGTTCATGGCAACTGTAGGGTCGTCGGACATACATCTTGAGCAAGCTGGTCACATAGGGCTCTGACCTGGTCACAAGGACAAGGATATATTTAGTCCAACTCTCTCACATTCCTACCCAGAACTGCCCTGCCAATGGGGTACCCCAGAAAGACAGGTAGAAGCAACCTGGGAAAAGTGGTTCTTAAAGAGATGTGTCTCATATGGGACCAGTTCTGTAATGACGTTCAGGAAATAAGCAGAATTTCACTCCATCTACTCCCTCCTATTCCCTGTCCTCAAAACTGAAACAGAACATGACCCAGAGTCTACAGCACAGCAGCAGGAGAGGAAGTTTGGTGGTGAACTCCCCCACCCAGCAAGGCAGCAGGACTCACGAGATGATGGTTTTAACAACGACATCTTTTATCTTCTCCCAGATGATGTCACTATTGATTCCCTTCTGACTCAGGTATTTCCACAAAGCCTTCAGTGCCCTGCAAGGTAGAATGATGGAGTGTATTTGGTATTATATTCTAGAAATGAGTGATAAAGAAGTAGACCAGGAGTAAGAGGTCTAACAATTTTTCCTTCATATTACTTCCTTTGACATTTTAAATTAAGAGATGAACTGAGATAAAAATAGACCAATTCTGGATTGACAAGTAATCTTCAGAGGTGATATTAATCCTCTAGCACTACCCCTCTGAGCCTCCAAAACCCAAACCTAAAGCAGTCCTCCAAGCCATCAATGCCTGGGACACTGTCCTCAGTACCATTTGTGGCCCTGGCAGGCTGTCTCATCTGCATTGGCCTGGTACTCAGTATTCTTTTTATTGATACTGTAGTTAGTCAGGTGCATGAACTTGTTGCCAAGGCTCTTCATAGAAGGGGAATACCTGGAAGTGAGAAGAGGAACAATGATGAGAGAAGGAGGAGAATGGCAAACATTTCCCTAACTCCTGGGGAGGCAATTAATAAGCGTACCGATCCTTTCAGACCTGAGAAGTACCTCTGTTGGTAAGATTCTACAAAACCACAAGTAAGCCCATCTCTTGTCTCACCTCCGTCCCACAGATTTGGTGAAGTAGAGAACATCCTTATTTCCTATTCCCTCTATCCATTCCCCTTGCTAACAAAATCCACCAGAATATTTATTTTTAAAGGTTTAGAGGCCTCTATTTTCCCTCTGTGGAAGATGAATTCCTAACTCTCAAGGTAACGCCGCATCACTATCACATACTTGCAACTGGCAAAGCGGACAAGTCCATCTGAAAAGAGGTAAATCCGTAGAGGATCATAGGAAGTGACATAAACATAGATCCGCAGATCAAACTTGCTGCCACTGATGAGGTAGGGTTTGTGTAGATACCTGCAGAGGAAAGGCCAGCTTTGCATCAGATGAGATGGGACCAGAAATAACAGCATCAGCAAAAGCCAGTTAATAGTCTTTAAGATAAAGACCCTAAACCATTAACTGAAAATATCCCATGACTCTCAGTTGACTAAAGCAGCTCTTTGGCTGAGAGGACAAGGAGCAGAAGAATGCTCTAAGAGAGGACATTGGAGGCCAATAGGATGGGAAGATGGAGAGAGGTGAACTAGAGACAGGCTCACCTCTGTACCAGGAGGGGCCTGTGCTTGGGGAGCTGACTCCACTTGTGAATGACCTGGATGCCAATGCCTCGAGCTGATGCTGGCTACAGGTGAGCAGAAAGGACACAAGATTTGCTTTGGGCCCAACACTTCATTGTTCCCTTTCTCAGACCACCATCTACTACCCACCATGACCCACTCACTGGCTTCACAATCCACTTTTGGCGGCGGCTGCTCTCCCAAGCCTTGCGCAGGAGCTTGGCATCCTGAGGCAGGATGAAGGACTGGGGGAAGAAACTGAACTCCTTCTTGCCAAAGCGGCTCTGCATCCGAGACAGGTTCCGCCAGAGCCGGTCCTTCCTCCCAATTTGGAATGAGCCTGGGAAGTGGTTTAACTATTGAAGGGGAGACAAAAGGTCAGGGCAGGGGGAAGGGGAGGTAAGACCAAAGAAAGATGACAAGTTCCGCTGTGCCAATTCTGCCTTTCTTAGCAACAGCGCAAGCTCCTATTCCATCTTACTGTCACCACCTGATGGCCCTTATGTATCCAATTGCTGAGCAATCACCAAAAGATGATTAAAACACAAAGCAAAACTGTGATGAAGACAGACACAAGCACATTCACCTTGAGTGCAAATAAGTTTTTAAATCCTTCACAACAGCCCAGGGGACAGAAAAGCATCTATCTGGCTTTTATTACATTTGGGGACAATGGACTCCATTTGTTCCAACACAAGACCAGACATCCTCAATATACATATTTACCTTGAGGAATAGCAGTAAGGCCCAAAGGCTAGAGGGGAAACATTCCACTGAAAACAGCTAATGCATCTCATGATGTATTACAGGCAAGAGTCCCCCCCGCCCCCCCAACCGCAGCAGCTGCCCAAGACACTATAGCAAAACTGGAAATGTATGTGGTCCACTAGGATCTGACAGTATTCTTCCTCTGGGACTTTCTCCTCTAAAACCCTGTTCACTTCCTGGTGAGAAGAAATCACTTTCATCTTCCAATACCCGTCCCAACTGTCCCTGTCCTACCTGCCTCCTGATCTAGTTCAAAACCCAGGGGAATGGGCTCCTAGGGCAGGACCCTACCTTCTGATGTTCTTGAATGGATCGGAAACTAGAAGACTTCATGTGATGACCCCAGCAGCCCAGCCAGTCATCATTTCCTATAGAAAGTAATCAAGGAGTCAGCCCGCTAGCAGCTCAGTTCCTAGGAGAGTCCCATAGGCCCCAGAAATATCATTGGTTCTGGGCACAGCTCTCTGGCTTGGTTTTGAACAGTTACCATGGAGCTGCCCTACACGAGGCCTGAGGCCAGGGACAGAACAATGGCCTTCTGTCTCTCAACTGTGAGCAACAAGGTCAGCCCAAGGGGCTGTGCTATGCTCCCCTATGAAGTTAGAAACCAAGACAAGGTCCCCAGGAGTGCCCATACAGCAGAGGATTAGGGCTCAGCTCCTACCCAAAGCCCAGCTGGCAGGCCAGATAACAGGCTCCCAGGCAAGTGACTCACTCTTGCTGATTTTGAAGTGGGACCGTCCAATGGTCTGCTTGACAATGTTGGGAGTCACTGTGCTCATCTTCCACCGGAGCAGCTTCCTCTGCTCCCAGGGAAGTTTCTCCACTAGGGGGAGTGGCAGGGAGTGGGAGGCGACAGGGTGGAGAACAGGAGAGCCATAGTAAGGGGATGGAAAGATGGCAATGGTCCCCATCCTATTAAGTCACCAAACATTGTTCCAGATCAGGGTTTCAGAGGAGCATACTCTGGGGAAGGGGACAGTGCAAAAATGAGAGCAAAAAAAGGGGAGACCACAGAAATGTGAAAAAACAAGGCTACAGGGTATATGCAATGGCTGAGGACAGGAAGCTGAAAAGGGATAGCTAAAGGACAGCCAAGGAAAAATCCCATACTGCTTCTATAACTAAGTGGGAACTAGGTGGTGAGGTAACCATCAGAACAGCCTTTCTGGAAGCCCTTCCCACCTATGACCACCTCCTCCCAATTTCATAGCATCCTTCTCTTGGGGGCTCTTCTAGGCTTTGTCACTTGGTCACATTTACCTCTCTCATCTCGAGTACCAAAATAGATGGTAGGGGGAACATTGGGGAAGAGACTATAGATGAGGGCTGGTCGGATAACCTTCTCAGGATTGGAAAAGGATTTGGTCAGAATCTCCACGCAGCTCCTAAGATGAAAAACAAACATGTGGCAGAGAGAGGGAAAGCAACAGCCTTGAGATTCTGTCTTTTTTTTTGTGGCCAGCTCACACCACCCTAGGGGTGGAGCTGGTGTGGCCCCAGGGACCAAACCACAGTCCCTGCAAGTTTGCCTAAGCAGGTGCTTTAGAATACTGAGCTATTTCGCCGGCACCAAGGTGCTGTCTTCTGGTATAGAATGATTCCAAAAGTGCTCAATAATTGTTTTGCAAATATGAATCCATAAATGCTAATCTACATGCAGCCACACCACTGAATGTCACCTAGAGACAAGGTCCTATGATACTTCAATAACACATCTCCTAGAGATGTCCCTGGAAGAAAAGCTTTGAAAGAGAGACATGAGTTTGGGTAGACACTGCTACACTAAGACAAAAAAAGAGGACAGAGAAAAAGATCAAACAGTAACTAAATAGCAGAAAGATCTGAAAAAAGATACAGAATTTTTTTTTTTTAAGGGGAGGGAAAGCAACTGAAAGAATGATATTTCTAATTCATATATTTGGCTTGGTGTGAGGATATATAAGTGGTTCATGTCTCTCCCTTTTCTTTCTTTCTTTTTTTTTTTTTTTGGTCTTTTTGAGAGGGGATCTTGCTATGCATTTCAGGCTGGTCTTGAGCTCACTTTGTAGCCCAGGCTGGTCTAGAACTTGCAATGATCCTTCTGCCCCAACCTCCCCAGTGCTGGGATTACAGATGTGTAATCTCCCAACTCCCTTTTCAATAGGACTTTCAACTCAAGATTTCCATGCCATACAGTGGCAACAAAGTCTGGGTTTCCTGGGCAGATGTGCCAGGACTTGGAGCTGTGGGGTGTGGGGTCTGCTGTTGTTCCAGCAATACTCAGCCAAGGCTATCATAAGGAGCATCTGTACCTACCACCTGTAGGTACCAATCCTCAAAAAGCACTGAAAAAACGGAAGAGTATAATTCATAAATATTATGAGATTAATTTTTATTTTATAAAAACTCAAGGGGCCAGGGATACAGTTCAGCAGCTTAAGCACCTGCCTGGCAAGCATAAGGTCCTGAGTTCAATCCCTGGTATCGCGTGCACGTGCACACGCAGACACACACACACACAAAAAAAACACTCATTATTAGGGCTATTCATGTACTTTACATTATAATGCTTCCCTGGCCTAGAAGGCTCTAGATTTAATCCCAGCAGCGACAACAACAAAAGTCACTATCAGTTATTATTTTTAGTATAACAGAAATAGACACTGTGTATAAAACACTTCAGTGTATCAAACCTTTGGGACTTTTAATGGATTTTATTGTGTCAAACTAAATACTAATAGCTAGTTAAATAATTCCAATTACTGCAATTCAATCCTATTTTCCCCCAAATTTTTCTTCAAAGGCTACTAATTTTTGAGTATCAGAATTTAAGATTGTTCAAAATCAAGGAGCATAAATTAAGATAAAAGAATAAAGACAGAATATGAAATGAGAGTTACTCTCAGAACCAGTTTTTTTTTGTTTTTTTTTTTTTTTTTTTAAATTTTAGGGAAGGGTCTACAGGGTGTTCAGGGTCTCACTACTAGATCGGACTCATGGTTATCCGCCTGTTTACAGCCTCCCGAGAGCTGGGATTACAGGTGTGTGCCAGCACTCCAAGTCTCAATTGCCGTTTCAGTGCACCCCAGGTGCGGGACAGGCACGGCAGGTCCAGGGATCAAACCCCCTACCCCTGCAACCTCTTGTAGGCGATATAATCTGCTGAGCTATATGGCCAGTCCTATAGCAGAACCAGTTCTCATAGTCCTTGGAAACTAAACATCATATGACCTGCAACTGTACTCTATGGCATTTATCTCAGAAGATTTATGTCCACATACAAGTATGTAAAGGGTTGCTTATACCCAGTCTTATAGTACCCAAAAGCTGGAAACAACCCAAATAACCTTCAACAGGTAAATGGGTAAACAAACTAAGACATTTCCAGACCACAGGATACTACTCAGCAATGAAAAAGAACAAACTACTAACAAACACGGTAACCTGGATCAATCTATAGAATAGGCTGGATGGAAAAAAAAGCCAATCCCAAAACGTTGCACAGTTTTTCCACTGTATATCATTCTTTTTTTTTTTTCACTGTATATCATTCTTGATTTTTATTTTTATTTCATTTTGTGTGTGTGTGTGTGTGTGTGTGTGTGTGTGTGTGTCTGGCCAGTTTATTCCACCCTGGGGGCAGGGCTGGCACAGCATGTAGGGTCGGGGATCAAACTATAGTCCCTGTACTTGCCTAAGCAGATGCTTTAGTCTGCTGAGCTACCTCACCAAACTGTGTATCATTCTCAAAATGGCAAAATTATAGACATGAAGAACTACCAACTGCCAGGGGATTAAGGAAGGGAAAGAGGACAGAAGTAGGTGTGGCTATAAAGGCATATGGTGGGATTCCTATAGGGAAGGAAATGTTCTGTATTTTGAGATGAATCTATTAATATCATACAGTACAACACTGTTATACCATACTACACTGTAGTTTCATAGCATGTTAATATTGAGGGAAACCTTAGAAAGTACAGGGGACCTCTGTT
This sequence comes from Octodon degus, assembly GCF_000260255.1. Classification (NCBI taxonomy): domain Eukaryota; kingdom Metazoa; phylum Chordata; class Mammalia; order Rodentia; family Octodontidae; genus Octodon; species Octodon degus. The sequence continues at coordinate 10,325,301 of NW_004524672.1, forward strand.
TTCTTTCCCCCTCTCTCCTCTCCCTTTCTTTTGATGGTGCTAGGGATCAAAACCTAGGACCATGAGTGTACAAGGCGAGTGTTCTATATGGAGCTACAGCCCAGCTTTTGTGTTACTACCTACAGTTGCACATGAGTCTACAATTATCTTCAAATAAAAAAAGAAAAGGCAGATAGTCCGAGGCAGACAGTACTACTAGCTAACTCTAAAGCACACTGGACTTGTACTCATGAAACCTGGCTTGTGGTATACAACCCGGCTATAAGGTATATAACCTTGGAACACTTTCTTTACTTTTGTGACCCTCAATTTTTTCACTGGACTACATGACTTCTATCTCTAATATTATATTCTTCCAGGAAAAAAAAAAAAAAAAAACAGCAACAGGAAATGCAATAAAACCGTTGCTGGGAAGTAGGAAGATCACCTGAACCCAGAAGTTATGCTAGCCCAGGTAACATAGAAAAACACCATCTCAAAAAAAAAAAAAAAAGAAAAAAAAAAAAAAAAAAAAAAAAAAGTTGGATAGAGGAAAATACGCAGTCTTCTTAATCATTTTGAGATGAACAATCTTCTATCCAAAAAAATAAAATAAAATAAATTTTGCAAGGTATGGTGGCACGTGCCTGTAATCCCAGCACTCTGGGAGGCTAAGACAAAAGGATCATCAGTTTGAACCCAGTTTGAACCCAAAATATTGATTTTTTTTTTTTTTCTTTTTCCCAGAACCGGGGATTGAACTCAAGCCGTTGCACTTGCCAGAGAAGTGCTTATTCCACTGAGCCATCTCCCCGGCTCCCAAAATACTGATTTAACAAGACCTTATCTTACTTAACATGAGGCTGGGTATATAACTGAGTGTGAAGACCTGGATCAATCACCAGTAAAACACACCCACTTAGTGTAAATCTGTTACTTTAAAAATACTATTTCAATAAAATATATAAACCATTTGATAACAGGGAAAAATTGCTGGGTATGGCAGCTAGACCCTGTCCCAAACCATCATCCAAAAAAAAAGAAAAAAAAAAAAAAAAGAAAAACAGGAAATATAGGGGAAAAAATAAGATTATAGTAATCTAAAAGTATTTCTGATTTTAGTCATCTCTAAAATACAAAGTGGTTTGAAATTTATCAATCTCCATCTTCTTGAAAATCACGTAGCCTCATGTTGGTAGAAATGCGTTTAGAATATAGAGGTTAATAAATGAGCAAAATTCACAACTTTTGTGAATATTCTGTTTGTTCATTTGCTTGTTTTTTGAGACAAGGTCTCACTATGTAGTTCAGGCCAGCCTTAAACTTACTATGAAGCCCAGGCTGGCCTCAAACTTACCACAATTGTCCTGCTTCAGCCCCAAATGCTGGGATTGCAGCCATGCTCACCATGCCTGGTCTCTTTTATGAATTTCTGGTTTTTTGATTTCACTTGGCTTTTTTCGTTTTCTAGTGGGGGGCTGTGGATACTAGAGACTGAACCCAAGGCTACACCTGAATTATATCCCCAGTTCATCCGTCCGTCCGTCCTTCCTTCCTTTTCTATCTATTGAGACAGGATGGGTCTCAATTAAGTTGTTAAACTGCCCAATCTGGGCTTGAACTTGCAACCCTCCTATCTCAGCCTCTTGGAGTGCTTAGATTATAGGTATGTGTCACCACATCATTTTTGTTTGGGTGATACAAGGGATGGAATCCAGGGTCTCCCACATCATAGGCCAAGTCCTCTACCATTGAGCTGCATCCCTAGATGATGACATAAGGCTTCTCCATCAGAAAGGCTAGAAAAATGGCTAGGTAGCTATATCAAAGCAGGAGCACAAACACAGGAAAGGCAGGATTCTGAGTCATGGATGTGCAATTTATCTTTCTCTTATGGAAAATTGGAGGTACTTCAGCAACATTCAGTATCTACACCCAGAAGTATATCTGCCTTTCTGAAAGCAGGATGGGTTACGCACAAAGTGACAATATGCCTGACTTAGTATCCACAAAAGTGTTTCCGTCTGGCTTCATAGAAGGTTCCAGCTCTAAGTCTCTCACTTTCTAGACATCTTTGCCTCCACCTTGCTGCCTTGAGGTTGCAAGCTGGTTAACAGGTGCCACCATCACATTCACAGACAGGCAGCCAGCCTTAATCAATTTTAACACGGAAAGTCTTTTCCTCTCAGTTTTATCTAAGACAAGCAACGAGAGTCTGGATGCTCCACACGCTGAGTAAGCCTTGATGTATGTGGCTAGATTTTAATAAAAAATCGGAACACACTTCACACTAAAAACAAAACCTCAATTTGTTGTACTTGTGTTTCTCTTGTATTTCTCAGCATTATTAAAAAGAAACACTTCAGGGGCCGGGAGATGGCTCAGTGGAATAAGCGCTTCCCTGGCAAGTGCAAGGACCTGAGTTCAATCCCCAGTTCCGCAAAAAAAAAAAAAAAAAAAAAAAGAAAAAAGGAAGAAATCCATTAGGATATGTTATCTGATTAAAGACATAAAGTGGTAATTTAAAAAAAAAGAAAGAAACACTTCAGTATTTAATACTTGAGCGGGTATTTATTTTTCAGACAGGTCTTGCTCTGTATGTAGCTCAGGCTGGCTTTCAATTCACTGTGGAGCTCACACTGGCCTTGAACTCAGGGCAATTCTCCTGCCTCAGTCTTCTAAATGCTGAGATTATAGGCATGGTGCCATCACAGCCAGCCAGCAAGGAGGTTTGAGCTCTCTCTCTCGCTCTCTCTCTCTCTCTCTCTCTCTCTCTCTCTCTCTCTCTCTCTCTCCTCTCTCAGTATGGTGGAGGATTGAACCCAGGACCTTGCACTTGTCAGGCAGGCACAGGGAAGTTCTTTATAATACTTAGCAAAAACACAATTAATAAAGATAGAGCCTCAATTCTGAGGCAAGGCTGACAGTAATAAGGGGAACAAAAGAGATTATTTTAGGAAATGTTAAAGGTAGTTTTGGTTTGGGTGGGTTTTTTTTTTTTTTTTTTTTTTTTATTTTAGGGAAGGGTCTACAGGGTATTCAGGGTCTCATTACTAGATCAGACTCATAGTAATCCACCTGTTTAAAGCTTCCCAAGAGCTGGAATTACAGGTGCGCGCCACCATGCCCAGTTTCAATTGCCATCTCAGCACGCCTCTTGGGCGGGGCCGGCACGGCAGGGCCCGAGTATGAATACCACCTCCCCAAAGGTGTTTTTAAAGGTGGTTTAAATGCTCATTTAGTGAACCAGGTGTGGTGGTACACACTTGTAATCCCAGAACTTGGGAGGCTGAAGCAGAAGGATTGCTCTGAGTTAAAGCCCAGCCTGGGCTACAAATTGCATTCAAGGCCAGCCTGAACTGCATGGTGAAACCCTGTTTCAAAGAAGACAAAATAAAAAATAAAAACAAATGATCATTTTGCAAGTTCTGAAACTTGCTCACATGACTTGATAACATACCCTCAGTCACAGTGCCTTCCTCTCCTGACTCCCAACTCCCCAACCTACAATTATGTGTTCTACAAAAAGATTTGCTTTAAGAGACTGCCTCAGTGGGTGTCCTACTTAAGGGTGAACATCACTCAGACTCCGTCAAAGGCAGTCAATAAAATAATTTGGATGAGGGCTAGGGAGATAGCTCAGCAGACTAGGCGGTTTGATCCCCGATCCCCGGGGTTCCATCCTGGTACCGTGCCATGCTGGCCCTGCCCTCAGGCGTGCTAAGCTGGTGACTGAGTCTGGGTGTGGTGGCACACACCTGCAAACCCAGCACTGGGGAGGCTGAAAACAGGAGGATCACTACAAGTCCGATCTGCATAGTGAGACCCTGTACCAAATACATAAATAAACTAAAAATAATCTGGATGAAAGCTAAAGAATTTTACATAATTTAATTTCTTTTCCTTCTTTTTCTTTCTTGGCCTTAAACTTTCCACTCTTCCTGTCTCAGTCTTCCCAGGAGCCAAGATTAAAGGCATGTGCTACCACACCCAGCTTAAATTCAATTTCTTATTACTAAAATACTAATGTTAATCTTTTTTTTTTTGAGATATGGTCTCACAATGTAGCCCAAGCTGGCCTCAAACTCACAGCAATCCTCCTGCCTCAGCCTCCTGAGAGCCATGATCCCTGATTAGGTAATATCAATATTATTTCCCTACATAATACTAATTTCAGAAGGCAGCCAAAGAGCATTTTAACCACTTAACATTTATCCTGAGTATCAGTCAGGCAGTGTGTCTGTTTATGTACTGATGATCCCGAGAGTCACTGGGGGTGCCATTTCAACCAGCTGATTGTTTACACAGGATACACTCATATGTCTGTTTTTTACATGCTTTTCATTTAGGATGTATTCACCTTTCATATTTGTTTTGACTGAAATCTAATGGTAAGTTCTGGCTCTTCTCTCTTTTTTTTTTTTTTTTTTGTTCCTCGAATGCCTTCAGGGCACATTTGGCCAGCTAGAGAGTTGTGAGGTTTGAACTCCAGCAACCTGAGGCTGACAGCTTTGTGGAAGCAGCCACTTAAAGGACTGAGCTAGGCCCAGGCCCCCGAAAGAAAGAGTCGGGACAGGGGCGCGAACCAGCGACCTCGCGCTCCGCAGCCCGGCACCGAGACCGCTGCGCCAGGTCGCCGTCTTCTTCTCTTTTACTAATTCATGTAAAAGATAAGATTCTGTGCTACAATCTATAAAAACCCTCACTGTAAGTATATTATATATAATTTTTATACTTCTCCAGAACTCAGTGATATCATTCTACAACACAAAACACGTTTGGGACACTGAGACTGAACAGGAAGGAAATGAAAAAGAAACCATTGAAAAAAGGAGAAATATTAGCATCTCAGAGAAGAAAATATCTGTTATATAAAGAAAAGACTTCTCCTTATAGTCAACTATTCATAATACAGAACTATTCATAATACAGGGCTGGCCAGATAGCTCAGTGGGTTAAAGTGCCTGCTTAGGCAGACACAGGGACTGGGGTTCAATCCCCAGCATGCTGTGCCAGCCCCACCCGCGGGGCGCACTGAGACTGTAATTGAGATTGGACATGGTGGTGCGTGTCTGTAATCCCAGCTCTTGGGAGGTTGAAAACAGGAGTATCACTATGAGTCCAGTCTGTGTAGTGAGACCCTCTACTAAATAATTTAAAAAAAAAAAAAAGAAAACAATAAATTGGAGAAATTCCAGTAGTTATCAATGATTGTAATAATTCTATGGGTAATACAAGTTGACCAACATCTAACAAAAATCCTATAATCATAAAGTGAGAAAAAAATATTATTATAACATATATACCTTCTAGACCAAACATCATGGAGCTCATTTGTCATTTACTCAAAACAAAGGGGCTCAAAAAGTCATTTACAATTTCAATTAAGTATAATAAACCAAATAATTGAAAAACAGGAGATAGTGAAATGCCAACCAGGATATCCCTCATCAACATCTTCACTGTTATGTAGTGGGGAGACACTGTATTGAAATTATATCACCCACAGGAAAAAAAGGGAAAGCCAACAGCACAGTGTAGTGTGTTGTTCAAAGAAAGACAACAGTTTAAAAACAATTCAGCAGATGGTAATTTGTAATAGTTGTTTCATGTTG
>NW_004524672.1:10332034-10351660 GCF_000260255.1 Octodon degus
ATTATTTGTTGAAACTGTACTTTCGATTTGATTTGAAACTGTCTCATTGCTATATGTTTATCAATAAAACTTTGAAAATAAAAAAAAATAAAAACAATTCAGAAAAAAAAAAAAAATTCAGAAAAACTCAATACTACTGTCCAGATTATAATGTGGCACTATGTGTTGAATGTTTTAAAATACACTATCCACAGAAAAAGTATTGAATAAATTTGATAAAATTGTCATTTTTATAGTTTATTATATTATCTTACAAAAATTAATGCAAATAAAATAAAATTTAAGGGGCCAGGGAGATAGCTCAGTAGAATAAGCACTTGCCTGGCAAGTGCACGGCCCTGAGCTCAATCCCTGGTACCACAAAAAATAAATAAATAAATAAATAAAATAATAATTTTAAAAAGTATGCAATTTTTGGTCATCCTGTATTTAAATAAAAGGACTAGTAAGTGGCTAAAAGCTCCAATCTATTTTGGAAGTATTTGTCAAAATAGGATACATTTGATGGTATAGGTGACGATTACTTTCATGTTGGTGACCTAAATGATTAAGGAAGGGTCTCAAATATTGTATGTCTTCATTAACTGGTTACTCATTTTTTAAAATACTTCTTGAAATTACTTTTCTAGTTGAACAATTTCTTGGTGCCTCAAGATCAACCTGTATCCTCAAAAAGTACAGTGCCATATATTAAGCGCAATTGACCAGTATGTGTCTGGCCCCTTGCTCAAACACTAAAGTCACAAAAAAAATTAAAGTCACAATCATAATAGTTTGCTGAAAACAAGGTAGGGTTCTCAGGGGCTATCTCAGACATGGGTATCTCTTCATAATCTTGAAACAACAAAATGAGCATCTACCAGTAATCCATACAACCAGCACTCACCGAGAGATCTCAGCCACTGACTCGCTGGGGGAGACAGCACTTGAAGAGCACTCAGAATCCCCTGGAGGAGGAAGCGCAGAGAAGGCCAGTCTCAAAGAGGCTACCACATACGCTCACCAAGCCTATGTCGTTTTCTTTCCTCAACACTCTGGACTCGGCTCTCTTAGGAAATGTCAAGTATCACCCAGCTACCTTGCACTCCCTTCCTCGAGTTCAACAGCAGCAGAGCGAAGGCAAGACCAGTGGGTAGAAAGACCAAAGATCCAACTCTCCTAGCTCCCCGCTGGAGCGCCCCCAAAGGAACTGATTCATGTGGGTGATAATGTGAGCCAAACCAAGCATACATTATGAGCCTTCTTTCACAACAGGTTGTGACAACGGTTGGAGATGAAAGGCTCCCCTACTCACCCTCTTCATTCTCATCATGGCTGCAGCAGTCTTCCACACCATCTACTAGTTCTTCTGTATCTTCAGCCTCAGCCTCTGCCTGGTTTGGCTGGAGGTCAGCAGCTGAACTAAAAGAAAGAATCATGACACCAGCCAGCCTACTCCATGACAGAAGTCACAGCTAGAGTCTTATTCCTACATCTTCTCCCAGTATTTGTCTCTTTACTGTCACCAGTCTGACTGGTTTCTTTTCCCTGGAGCTCATTCTTCTCACCAACAAAGTTTAAATCTAACCATAGTGCCTTTTATTCCTCATCCACACACAAGCATTACATTTTCCATTTTTTAAAATGCTTCATAATATACAAGTACAAAATCCTTCATGCAATAACTTGGCAGTGAATATCTAGTAACTGATTTCAAATGTCCCTTGGCCACCTGCTAAGAACTCAGAAGATGGCTTTGGTGGACCAAAGTTTCAGAACAGTAACAAGGCACAAGAGAAGGAACCAACCATGTCTATGCCCCAACTCTGTATGCTGTCATACTAGGAATGATCTGGCTTAGAAAAAGTAGGAAAGTCACAGAACCACAATTTGACCCCAATTGATGACTGGCATTCTTAGTTTTCTCCTGATTAAAATCTAAGATGGGTTAACAAACTCTTTCTATAAAGAACCAGATAGTAAACATTTCCAGTCCACCACAACTATTCAACCCTATCATTTTAACAAGAAAGCAACTACAATCACTAGTAAATAGACAAGGATGCACATCAATAAAATTTTATTTATAAAAGCAGGCAACCAGCAAGAATTAGCCTGCAAGCTATAGTTTCCCAACCAATAAGTGAAAATCAAAAATTCTAAGACATCTAAAAAAATAAAACTAACCTTTGGGAGAAAAGGGCCAGTGTCACTGGACTATGGTATATCCATTATATTTCTCTAAATAAACCAGAAATTGTTCTCTAACTTACCCAACTGCAGGTGAGTCCAGCTCCCTGGCTTCCTTAGGCTCCTCCTTCTCAGGCTGGCCTAGATGGATGGAAGAGAAGCGGGTGGCCACTTCGGCTACACCAAGGGGCTGAAGGGAAGAAGGGAGATTGGGAGCTTTGTCTTCTCCAACTGGTAGGGAGTCAACTACAGACCCACAGGCAGGGCTGGGATTCAGCCCACTGGCATGTGAGGCAAGAAGGTGGATGCTGATCCTTTTGGTACAGAAGACTGTACTGTCCAACCCCACAGTGTCCGAGGCTCCAAGGAAGATCTTCCTGTTAGATCTAGCATCCTCCTGAGGAAACAGCTGGCCTACCACAGGAGGTTTCCTCTGCCTGCTCCTGCTGAGAAGGGTGCACTGGAAGTTGGGTTTCATAAAATAAGACTGTCCAAGCTGGTAGCCTTGCTGTGGCTTCTTCTCAAGTCCCTTTGCAGACAATCTCCTCGTAGCTTCAGTTAGCCGAACCTCTTTAGCCAGAGCCTGGGAATCAGAGTTTTCATTCAGGCCACAAGGGTATGGTTCTGCCCTCGTGGTTAAACTATTCCAGCTGTACTGGGAAGAGGCAACACTGGTGTTGGATGTGTTGAGGGACTTAGGGGTAGATGGAGTAATATGGATAGTGGCATCATCTGGGACAGTGCCAATGCTTTTGGGCACCTTCTGATCAACATGCTGGGGTGCACAGTCTCCAGTATCCCCTAAATGATGCCAAGAGACAGGCTGAATCTTGAGTGAGGATACTGGTTTTAGGCCTTCTGTGGCCTGGGAGAAAGGCACTTTAGTGCTATTTGGCCGCATGAAGGAGTTGTTATTCAACCTGGGCTTGTAGGAGGAAGACAGTGGAGATGTGATCTTCCCTGAGATGGCAGGGGCCAGGCTTGTCCTTGAAGGGTTTTCCCCAGCTGCTGCCAGTGAGAGGTATGGTTCTGTAGATGAGGACGCCATGGGCTGGGCCATGGGGAAGACTGTGAAAGAGGTGGCTTTATTGGCAGTGAGACTGACAGGGAGCCTCTTCTGAGGAAGAAAAAAGGGTCTTTTTTCTGATGGGCTTGAATGCAAGCAAAAAGACTTCAGTTGCTGGTATGGCTTGTGCCTATTGTTGGAGTGGCGGTACAGCAGGGTACTGCTGGATGAGTCTGGGGGACACTGCAGGTAACAAGAGTTGCTATGGCCTGCAATGACAGCTGTGGTGCCAGAGCTACATAAAGTGCTGGGGCAAAAGAAACAGGCTGGCTGGAGGGGGACTCCCAAGACACCTGGATGCAGCCCTGTTGACAATGTGCCCGTATATGTCTCCTCAGACTTCCAGACTGGCTTCACCTGCTGATGGGCCTGAGCCCAACCTTCACCCTCCGAGGGCTTCTCAGGTGGCACTGTGCCTGAGGGACTGCTCTGCTTGTGGCTGTTTCTGTGGCAGAGGCCAATACTGTGCTGCTCTGTTCCCGGTGAGGCCATGAGGGGCCCACATCATGGCCACGTGGCCTCATGGCCTGGCTCAGGAAAGGTGCCACACACCTCTAGTAGCACCAGCTGCATCCTTAGTCTGTCAGCCTGCAGAGGAGAGAAATAACTGGGAATATTGCTGCCCTGGGAGAATGAACACTATAGACACATTGGTCCTCAGTTGGGCAACTGCTCTTGGTCATCATTTGGGGCCCTGGGAGAATGTCACTAGATTTCCAGTGTGTTTCCAGGATCTCCTTGCAATCCTAAATCAATTTAAAATGGCTTCCTCAGGGACTAAGACTACTGTGAGGAAGGCTGTATATCCACATTCTCTTAGAAAGCTTACTTCTCTCTCCAAAGAAAAGTATCTCTCTCTGTCTCACCACCATGACTTTACCAGAGGGTCCAGATTCCCTCACCTAAAACCAGTGTAGGACGAAAGTAAGATGGGAAGTGGCAAAAGAATACCACTATCTTCCTCCTCGCCAACTAATTCTGGACAAAGATTACCTGAGAATGCCTTTGACCCCTCTGGATCCATAATCTAACTCTCAGCTGCCTCTGGTTTAGTCTGCTTTTCACAGTTAAGAATGACAGGTTCTTGGGACTCAGGTCAACAATTTCTAACATTGCCAGTTAAGCGGAAGACCCAATACTATTATGGGACACTGTACTCTTTTAGAATATTTTGCTGAGTTTACACACCTATAATACTCAAATAACGGAACTTAACAAAAAAAAAAAGGGTATACAGATAAATGTCCATTTTGTATCTGTATATTCAAAGTGGTTAGGATAGATATATAGTTACATTCTCTTAATAGAATGATTTGTTCGAATGGTGTTTGTAAATAGGATCTCAAGTCCGCATCTTGTACAGCAATTAACCACTAAGAAGAATGTACGCAGTGTGTTAATTATTGAAACTGTCCTACCAATTTGATTTGAAACTGTCTCATTGCTATTTATCAATAAAATTATGGCAAAAAAAAAAAAAAAAAAAAAAAAGAATGACAGGTTCAGACAGTGGAGAATTCCTCTGCTAACCCTAGAGTTTGTTCTGGAAGTGAGACAGCCCATTTTACTTCTTTAAGAATCTTACCAACCCTTCCAATTTAAATCCCAACCCATGTTTTGACAGGGAAAAGAAAAAAAAATGGAACTAAACATTATCTTTACCTTCAGTGACTACTACTAACAGCCACAATGGGACAGGAGCATTCAGGGAGTACGAGGAATAGAAAAAAGAAGTTTTCTTTACTTCATAGTTCATGGGTTACTCTCAGAGATGGAGAGCTTGTCACATATGTCTTCTTATTCAACATTTTCCCTTAATGCAGAATCTCTGAACAAGCCTTGTAGTTCTGGGTCTCAAACAACTTCTTCAGTATGGTCACTTCGTAAATTAAATTCACAATATACCCTCTAGTTCTCACCACTGCAGGAAAACACGGGTCTGCTTCCAGAAAGGCAACAAGGAGAAGAGGTGAGAAATAAAACCTGCCTATAAAGTCATTCATCTGGGATAATTCTGAGTAGAATTCTAATATCCTCATCAAAAGTGTTTTCAGAGTAGACAAGAAATAATAACACCAACAAATAGCTTGCAGAAGCCATGTGACATTGTCCTCTTTCCCTGTAAAACCTGACCTACATGGATTCTTTCTCAGGAGACTACAAAAATTCACATGACCCCCCAATATTCAAAACGATAGCAGACTAAAAACAGCATAAATGCTAAAACTAGATTTTGAGGTCAGTAACCTCAAAATGAGGTGACAAAAGTCCAAACTGTGGAAATGCTATGCAGGAGGCAATCAGCCTGTGTAGGCATGCTAGAGAAGCATACAGAACTGCCAACCACTTAACAAGACTGTGTGTGCGCATGCTCTGTGTATACGCAACAGATCCACAGTCCCAGCTCAGACCACTTTCAGGAACCCACATCCTGCCATGCCAACATAATGCACACAAGATATGGGAGAAAAGGGCTAAGGAAATGAGAACTCAGGCTGGCAGCCCCTGAAACCACTTCCTAGAGGCTCTCCATGTACATCACATGCTCTCACACTCATGCCTCTGCTGTGCTGCTTCAGGCCTTCAGTGGGTGGGTTATATAAGTGCACACACCTCGGCCTTCTCATCAATGGACAATCTCGCCTCCCTCATAGCTATCAGCACCCACCATACAACCTCTCAGGTTGGATAAAGACAATCCTTCTTTTATACACTGCAATGCCACACTGCCAAGTCTGCCTCTCTGCATCAAACCATGTGAATCCTCAGGCCAGAAACACTGAATACAAATAGCCCAACACCAGCTGGCTTGCCTTTTACTCCAAGTGAGGAAGAGGGAAGCCAACTAGGGACAGACCCCACCCTCCTCAGAACTGCAGGTGGCCTCCTCCCAGACAGTGTGAAGCAGCCAGCCAAGCAAGCGCCAGAGTAGGACGAATCAATTCTCTCTGACTGGTAGGATTTCCGAGCTGATGTCTCTGTAACGACCATTGCCATATTCCCTATGTGTGGGATGGCAACCTAAAGAAGGACTACCTGTCTCCCTAAAGAAAGACATCTGCATTTGAAGTCCAAACAGGTAAGATGTCTCTGTAAGTCCCTTTTTGTGGAGGAGCTCCATAGCTAGTCAGAGATTCCCAGGGCTCACTAAGATGGCAATGAGCAAACACCAAAGACAAATTTGTCATGTCAGATACTCTGCAGAGAGTAGCTTCTAGAACATGATGTATAATAAAACTATACAATAGGATTACATACAAGTGCTCCAACCTGGCTGTAGGATCTTTGGTTCAGAAGTAGTATCTGGCTGAGATCAGGAAATGATCAAGTTGTTTTACACAACTTCTTTGTTCTAGAGATTCCTAATGAAAGCAAAATTCCATGTGATGGGAAGCTGAGACACAGCTAGAACACTCAAGTAGGCAGTGTTCTAGGACCCCTGAGTACTTGCTGCCACAGTGCCTGCAGGAGTATGAGGAGCAAACTTAAAAAAGCTTTAAGCCAGGCACAATGGAACATGCCTATAATCCCAGCACTCTGGGAGGCTGAGGCAGGATTGTAAATTTAAGCCCACCCTGAGCAACACAGTAACTTACTGAGGCTCTAACTCAAGATGGGGGTAGGGTTAGAGATGTAAGTCAGTGCAAAGGCCTTGGGCCCAACTGGGGCCCAATTGGGTGTGGGGGTGGTGAGAATACTTTTCTAAAAGCAGTCCCAAGAGGGCGGGCCAAATAACTCAAAGAACTAAAGCACCTGCAAGCAGATGCAGCGGCTGAGGGTTCAATCCCTGGGCCTGCCATGCTGGAGCAGCCCCTGGGGCATGCTGAAACTGTGATTGAGACTGGACGTGGTGGCATGTGCCTGTAATCCCAGCTCTTGGGAGGCTGTAAACAGGTGGATTACTACTAGTCCAATCTAGTAGTGAGACTCTGCACACCCTGTAGACCCTTCCCTAAAATAAAAAAAAAAAAAAAAAAAATTTAAAAATAAATAAATGATTTTTTAAAAAAAGGTAGGGCCAAAGATATAGCTCAGCAGCATAGCAGCTGCCTGGCAAGGGCAAGGTCTTGGGTTTGATTCCTAATACCCAAAACAAAACAAATTGTGAGTTCAATTCCTGATACCAAAAAAAAAGTCTAAAATAAAATCTAAGAATCTAAGAAGCTGAGGAAACAATAAAATAGTTTCAAATGTTATCATAGCAAGAACATAATAGTCTTATAGTTCTAAACTAATAGTTCTACCATAAAGTTAAATTCCAGATAGCCAAATAATTTGGCACCGAGCCGCCAAAGACAGTTCACATTCACAAGGCAGTTTCAAGCAAGATTCAAGCCAGGGCAACAATGTCTGGAAGACCTTTCTCTAAGATTCCTTAAATTTCTAAGAGCACTGTCACAGTATACCTCGTGCGCCTATGTGCCTTTAGGATCCAAGCGACAAGCTGCTCATCTTTTAAGCAGTATGATAAGATGAGACAACAAACAAAAGAGAACAAAGAGAAAATGTATCTATACATGTAGAAGGCCATTCCCAGGCCACTGATGAAAGCTTCAAAACACCTAACTTAGGCAGACAAGGTGACCACATCCCTGCACCCCCGGCTACTTTGGAGGCTGAGACAAGAGGATCACAAGTTCAACGTCAATCTAAACAACTTTTTACCTGTCTAAAAATAAAATAAATAGGGCTGGAGATGTAGCTCAGCACTCTCGAGGTTCAACCTCCAACTTTAAAACCCTTTAAACAAAGTTAAAACATATAAAGAGTTAATGGCACGTAAATTGCAAGTTTCATTGTTTTTGTTCAGTGTATATACTTATTCATACTGCTTAAAAGATAGGCAAAGGCTAATCCTAGCATGCAGGAAGCTGCAGCAAGAGGACAGCTATAAGCTAAGGCCAGCCTGACTACATCTTGAGCTCAAGGCCAGCCTGAACTACATAGAGACCCTGTCTTGAAAGAAAGAAGATGAAAACAAAAGGAAAGCTGTTCATACTCACTGCCTCTGATGTTCAAAGGGTCCACCATCAGCTGACCCTCCAGCAGCTCACAAGGAACTTACTTTAGGAGTCAATAAACCGCTTTTCACCTGGAAAATAACATTTTGAGTAATCTAATATTTTACAGACTTAATGACCAAACATGTTTCTTGTTCCTACATATGATCTCTGGGGAACAGGAGGGCTTAAGGGTCAAACAGGGTATGAATACTGAGCTATGTTCTGTAGAATTCAAGCTTAGAAGAAAACACATCTGTTTCTGTGGCTAAATTCTTCAATCTAGGTCCAAAGGGGAAACTGCCCAGATGAAAAGCAAGGTTAACTAAGAGCAGAGTAGTTGAGGAGAAAATTCTTGGGAACAAAAGTCCCTCTAAACAGCTCTCAGGACATCTGAGTAGTGTGCAAAATCAAAGGTCTGGGAGAATATACACACCACTGTTAACCGGGTCACCTTGGCAAAGGGGTGTGATGAAGGGCTGGGCACAGGAAGGTGAGGGGGGCTGTTTACTTCAAGGCCTCTACATTGTTTGATCTTTGAGCAAGAAACACATGTATTACTTATGTGAAGTTTCCCAAGAGCCTCAGGGCACGCCTCCTTCCCCCAGCTGTGCTGTATCAGCAGCTACCACCTCCCTGTGACTCCTACAGAGCAGGGCAGAGCAAAGTGCTGGTCAGCAGTGACTCCCATTCAATGCTGAACCCACACAGCTGGAATGTTCCAGGAAAGACAGGAGAGAAGAAGAGCCACTGAATAGTTGTGAAAAACCAAGTTAAAAAGCCATATAAAACATAAAACATCATAGTACCTGGCCCCAAATAAACATTCCTGGCCTGGTAGTTACTGTGCTCATTCTTATTGGCACCTAGTGATCTCCTCTTCTCCCCTCAGTCCTTTCACAAGTTGCCACAAGGGGAAAAATACAAGCAGCGGGCAATTATTCCAAAACAGAATTTCGGCTAGGACCCTCAGTTTTCTTTTACAAAAGACATAACTGCCTTGTTATTTGGGAGCTTCTATGAAATTCATTACTAGATTCTTCAGCTGCAAGTGTGACTTGGCACTAATGAGCGACTGAATTGCTGTGGGATATACCAGAAAAAGAAGGTATATCATAGGCAAAAAAAAACCCTTCCTATGCCCTTGCTTTTGGATTTCTAAGGTTTATAAACCTAGATGATTGGACTTACCTGAAAACATTCAGTGAAAAAGTTAAAACATAAAATAGTTACTCAACTATAACCCAAACCTTCATTTCTAAATACCATCTGTCAATAACACAAGGAGCTGGAGCTCACTAAAAAACAGCTGACTCCAGGACTGGATTGGAAAAGCACAAAAGCTCAGAACATTTTGTGCTGCCAACAAGTAAGTCAGTGCTCAAAATTTGATAAGTGCATTAAAAGACCGTAGGAACAGCTACTGCCACACTTAACAATTAAACCCTAAGTGCATTTCCTCTGAGATTGGGAACAAGGCTGAACACTGACTCTTCCATTCCTATTTATTCCTGTACTGTCAAGCCTAATGAATGCAATAAAGCAAGAAAAAGAAATCAAAGATACGTGGTAGCAAACACAGAAGTGAAACTATTTGTAGTACACAAGATTTCATACATAGAAAATCCTATGACATCTACAAAAATCCTTAAAATAAGCACATTTAGTAAGGTTGTAAAATATAAAATCATTATGCAAAAAAAGTTACTTCTATATGATAGGAATAAACAAATAAAAATAAAACAGGCAAAAAAGAAAAAGAAAATGAGGCTAGGGGTGTAGCTCAGTGATAGAGCACTTGGTTAGTGGGCCAAGGCCCTGTGTCCAATCCCCAACATCACAAAAAAATAAATAAACCTAATAATTCTATTCAAAATAGTACAGAAAAGAAGTAAATTACTTAGGAATAATTCTTTACTTTTTGTTTATTTGTTTAGGCTTTAGGTTCAATCCCTAGTACTAAGAATAGAAAAAAAAAGAAGCTCCTCTGACCAAATCTGGGACAAAGTAAACAGCATAAATATCAGATTAAATATAAGAATCCATGAACCCAAACTGATATCAACAAATAAAAGAATGAAGGAAGCTACTACTCAAGAGGCTGAAGCAGGAGGGTCACAAATTGTAGCCATCCTGGACAACTTAGCAAGACACTGTTTCAAAATTAAAAACAGGGATGAAAAGAATATCCAAAAGAGATGGAGCAGGAGTATTATGCTGCTCTGGCTTTTGTGTGGACTGGGTTCAATCCTGAGTACTTAAAAAATAAAAGAATAAATGAAAGAGAAAAAACAACTCTTCTAAGTAATAAATGTAGAATATTACCACTGGCAACCACCACAATAATAACTGTTTCAGGCAAGACTCATGAGTGGACCTGGAAACCAGTAGGTAAAAGACTATTAAGTTAAATAATCCCTTGGGTCAAAATATTTCCCCATAAAATATTTATTAATGCCAGACATGGTGGCACACACCTGTAATCCCGAACTTGAGAGGCTAAGGCAGGACTATTGCAAGTTAGAGACCATCCTGGGCTACAAAGTGAGCTCAAGGGCAGCCTGAAATGCATAGCAAGATGCTGTCTCAAAAAGACAAAAATAAATAAAATAAAATAAAATATTTATTAACTAAAATGAGAAAAAGTATAACTGTAATGGCAGAATAATCAGGTAGATACCACTTTAATCAAGTGATGGGGGGGGTCTCCCCATTAGCTCAGGTGTTTAAGTGCCTGCTTAAGCAAAGCAGTAAGGCTCAGAATTCTGTGCTTCGATCCCCAGATCCTCATGCCTTACCAGACCTGCCCTTAAGGCATCCAGAGCAGGCCAAGAAAAAAAAAAAAAAAATCCTTCTCAAGTGCTCAAAGTTACCATTACTAACATTATGGGCCTCATGATATGATCCACCAAAGGGCATACCAATTGTGCAACTTTCAGGCAACAATACACATCTTGAATGGATAAGAAAAGTATTAAACGTAGTCAAACTGAAAGTTATTCTAGAGAATAACTGGCCTGTATTCTTCAAAAATACTAAACCCATTAAAGACAAAGAAAGGCTAAAACACTATTCTAGATTAAACAAGACTAAAAAGACATGACAGGAATACAATGTATGACCTCAGGTTAGACAAAGGACATTGTTGGAAAACTGGCACACTGGTATATTAGGTAATAGTAATATAGTACGTGGTACTGAAGTAGATTAGAGTTACGGCAAAGCAGATCAAACAAGTGAGTGTCATCTATCATCTGTCAGTCATGAGAACCAGGCATATGCACAGAACACAGAATCCAAGATGAGAGCCAGGGAGATGGCTCGGTAGAATAAGCACTTGCCTGACCAAAACCCCTGACTCCAGACTCTTCCCCTCAAAAGCTCCAGTCGCAAAACTCTGAAAATCCACAGCATTAACAGTCTGCCTATCCAAACCTATCCAATCTCTGAGGATAATTTTACCTATGCTAGTGCCCAAGTCAATCTGGACTGTGAACTTGATTGCATTAAGGAACTCGAGAAAAGTGATTAGATGTTAAGGGCATTGACCTCATCAACGTACTGATGAGTCAAAGCCAAATGGTCAATCAGGAGGTGAAGCCTAGTTGCAGGATGTAAGTCATGGGGTGGTGACCCTATAGCTGGTCCCTTCCTTCTTCTCAGGTGCTTCCCTTGCTCTCTTCTTTGCAGATACTGTGAGTTGGCCAGCTTCCTTTCATGCCCTTCTGCTTTGGTGCTTCTGCCTTGGAGCCAGATGACCATGGATTGAACCAATGACTCAGAATAAACTCCTTCTTTAAATTGCAGGTGTCAGATATTTTGTTTTAGCAAAGGGAAATCCCACTGTTACAGCCAGAGAAACTACTGCCATTGTCTCAAACCCTCGAGTCTCTAGCATCCAGAACCTGATCGACTTAAGTAGGTCTCTATTTCTACAGAGTGCAATTATTCATCAACCACTGATCGATTGCTCTCCTAGATTACAGGAGGAGGCATGCCATTTGAGATCTGCAGTTTTCTTTTCCTCTTCCAACTAGGTTTTTCCCTCAGTCACCAGGGGAAATTCTGAACCATTTTAGGGCATCAGAAATGGTTCAGTCTACAATCCACAAGACTTTTTATAAGATTACTGCAACTGCTCAATAGTTATGCAAGAATATACAAGTGTCTTGCCTGGCAACAGACAGGAGAGAAGTGTAGGAATCGGGCTCATTTTCTCTTACAAGATAAATCCTTTTGGTCAAGCAATGGCCGTGACTCATCCACATGGCTAACACTGACAAAGGATCTACAAAGTGCAGTACAGGGTTACCGGATAAATCCTGAGGGGACTTGACTGACCTTATCAGATACAAAAGTTACATTTCTTGTTATATAGGTCTTGTTTTATCTTGGTCTTAACCATCCAGCAGAAAAGTATAAAAACAAGGTATATAAAGTAAAGCCATATTAATATGCTGAGCTGTAAAAGGCTCTAGTCAACAACTTCTGTGGATAACCTACTACTACTGGGCTACTGGACTGTGTTGGATTGTTTGGCTGAATTCAGGCACCTATAATATTTAGATGCCAACAGAATACCCATCTCTGACGGTACTGAACTGGAGAGGGGGCATACAGAGGAAGGACCATTTTGTATTTGTATATACAGAATAGTTAGGATAGATGTACAGTTGCTTTCGCTTGGTTCAGTGAGAGGAAGGATTTGTAGTAGTAGTGTTTGGACAGGATATCCTGGCTGCTTCTCGTGCTGTGGATGACTGCTGATAAGATAACAATGTGCAATGTATTAATTATTGAAAATGTCTTATTAATCAGCTTGGAAAATGTCTCATTGATATTTGTTTCTCAATAAAATTTTTTTTTAAAAAGGGGGGGCCAGGGAGATGGCCCAGCGGAATAAGTGCTTCCCTGGCTAGCGCAAGGGCCTGAGTTCAATCCCCAGTTCCGCCAGAAAAAAAAAAAGATAAATCCTTATCCCAGGTATGGTGGCACACACCTATAATGCCAGCACTCAGGAGGCTGAGGCAGGAGGATCGCCGCAAGTTTGAAGCCAGCCTGGACTACATGGTAAGTTCAAGGTCAACCTGAACTGCACAGCAATACTCTATCTTAAAAAAAAAAAAGATAAATTTTTTTTTTTTTTAAATGGATACAGACTTTCATTTATTTATTTATTGTGCGCGTGTGTGTGTATATGGCCAGCTCAGCCCACCAGGGGGCGGGCTGGCTGGCATGTGGTGCTGGGGGATCGAACCGCAGTCTCTGTGCTTTGCCAAGCTTGTTCCAAGTAGGTGCTTCAGACCACTGAGCCATCTCGCCAGCCCAAGATAAATCTTTATGTATACGCATCATTCCCCATGATAAATGCAATCATAATGTACAACAATTACTCAATGTTGTACAATGTACTCAAAAACATACTTTTTTAAAAAAGATAAATCCTACACTGTGTCTCTAAAGAAAGCTGGAGAAGCAATCAACTTCTGAAAGCCATACAGAGGAAGGTTAATACCCTCACCATAAAGAGACGAGAGCATCAGTACCACAAGTGAAAGTAAATAAAGTCACAGGTAGCTTTGGCAGAATACAGCTCAGTAATGCAAAACGAGCGAACAAACCTGAGGAAAAGATACAGGTAACAGCTAGAGCGGAGGCATGTAAATCTACAAACTTGTGAAAATTGAAACCTGTTGAGAGCTTTATATAATTAGGTGACTCACTTTCCTGAAACCTATACCTTCATCTACACCTGCTAAACCTATACCTGCTAAAATAACATCCTTTTTCTCTGATTTTAGCACTGCAGAAGCGATCCTCAAAGCCTGGTTGACAGACCCTGAGACCAGGTCTGCTAGGTCAACACTATTTTCACAACAGAGCTGAGATGTTACTAGTATTTTTTACTACACTCACCTTCCCACTGCTAGGGCAGCAAAAATAGTGATGAGCAAAACACTGGCACTTTCACATAAATCAAGACAATGGCAAATTAAGATTCTTCACCACTATATACTTTTTTATCACACAAGATACTAGTTCTACTCAATGACAGTAAAAATCATTAAATCTCACCCCTTAAGCATGCAACTTTTTATTATCCTATATGATAAAATGAAAACTAAGCCTGGAAGTATAGCTCAGCGGCAGACCCTTGAGCAAGGTTCTGGGTTCACTCCAGAACACCCCAAAAAAGAAAGTACAAATAAAACAATCTGAGTATAGAAGATGATGACTGTTGCCAAGTAAAGCACTTGTGTGTGGGTTGGAATGGCAAGGTCCTGGAGAACTCCATGTTTACTCAAAGACTGAATGACAAGTCTGGTATCCTGAACAACTACTTTGAAGACAACAATATGCAATATAACAGCCACTGTTAAATTCCTATTGTCTTTTTGAAATTCTGTATTGTTTCTAATTTTATTATTCTCTTTAAAATAAAATAAAATAAAAAAGAATAAATGATATAAGCAATAGTGCCTTAAAGGACTTTGATACTTAGCAGACATGATTTGGAAAATAAAACAAAGTTAAGCCTGTTACTGCAAGGAACACAGCTGACAATATTTGTTGGCAATAATAAATTTGGGGCTTGCAGGAGAAAACTCAGAATTTTGGAAATGTATATCTGCTACTAGGAGCTTCACAGCTTCCCCAATATTTGGCTGCTTTTCTGAAGTCTGTGATGATAATACAAACCTTTTTTGGGGTATTGTATAGTAAGATATTGCAAACTTGGAGGATCTGCATAACTCAATCTAACAATTTTGTCCACTATCACATAATATAACATGGGTACAACATGCAGTCCAAAGGACAGAAATAATAATGGATTTTAATGAGACCAAAAATGAAAATTTCAGCATTATCATTTCAGACTCCACACCGCAATTAATCTTTACAAAATTAATCTTTGTTTTGTGTGGTACCAAAGAATACCATAATTCCATGACAAGACTAGTGAAATATTCCTCCTTTCCCAACTATCTGTGTAAGGCTGGATTTTCCTCATAATGCAATCACATAACATATCAGAATAGATTAAATGCAGACACAGATCTGAAAACTCAGCTGGTGTCTATTCAGTCAAACAGCGATCAGCAGAAATAATGCCACTCTTACTAACCTTTTTTTTTTTAATTTTATTTATTTATTTATTCATTGTGTGTGTATGTGTGTGTGTGGCCAGCTCAGCCCACCAGGGGGCGGGGCTAGCTGGCATGTGGTGCTGGGGGATTGAACCGTGGTCCCTGTGCTTTGCTAAGCTTGTTCTAAGTAGGTGCTTTAGACCACTGAGCCATCTCACCAGCCCCTCTTACTAACCTTTTTGAAACAACAAAATTTTTCATTTAAAAACTTTTATTAACCATAACTTACATGAAAAATGCTACTTACAGCAGGACACAGTAATGCACATCTGTACTCCAGCACTCTGGGAGGCTGAAACAGAGGATCACAAGTTCAAGTCCAGCCTATATAACTTAAAGACTTGACAAGACTTTGTCTCAAAATTTAAAACAGCCTGGGAAAGTAATTCAGTACTAAGGCCCTGGGTTCAATCCCTAGTACCCAACAAAGTTACTTATGTTAATGAGCCTACTATTTCCTAACAAATTAGTATTTCAGATTTTAAAATGGTAAACATTGAATATATACACCACACATTTTTAAAAATAAAGCTGACAAAGAGCTTTTTGACGTGCAGAAGTGGCTTGGGCTGAAAAGGTCTGAGAACTACTGGTCTAGAACAGCTGTGAAATCCATGAGGGCTCCGAAGGACAAGGTCTTTTGTATTTTGGAGCCCAAGAGAAATTAGCACTGTCCATATTTGTTACCAGATCTGCCAGAAGAGAGGGTGAGAAGTTCAAGTCAATAAAAGCAGCCCTTTTCTCTGCATTTCCTGGCAGACCAAGGCACCGGATCCATACAAAAATTCAGGGAGAGACCGTGATGAGACAGTTCCAAGGTCATAGAAAAAAATGTGGTGGGAAACAAAATCAATCCAGATTATGAGCATCACACGGATCCTGAAGTTAAGGCTCTAGCCACACAGTTTTTCCACAAGTGACAACTCTATTCATAAACTCATTTTTTTGTTTAATTCTCTGTCCCCTTCTCCATCCTTTTTCTTTCCACTACCCACCCTTTTAATTGGTTTAATTTAGTTGGTGTCCTTTAGGCTCAGTGTTCTCACTTTGCCTGGTACACAGTAAGCACCCAACAATGGTGGGTATACAGGTACTGCCACACTCTTGCAGAGTAATGTCTTCCATCCCTTAACTCTCAACTCTCCATCATCACTTAGATCTCTATAGTGAGTTCCAGACCTACAGAATGACCTCTTGGGCCTTCCTGCAGCAACCTAAACTCAGCAGCTCTAAATGTAACTCTTTCATTATCCCCGTTAAAGCTGTGCTCCTAGCTGAGTGTGGTGTTACATGCCTGTAATCCCAGCTACTCAAAAGGCTGAGGCAGGAGAATCACAAGGTAGAGGCCAGTCTTGGCAATTTAGTGAGATCCTGTCTCAAAACTTAAAAAATTAAATATAAAAAGGGCTGGCTGGAAACGTAGGTCAACAGTACAGTGGCCCTGGACTTGATCCCCAATACAGAGATAGACAGACAGACAGAGATAGATAGACAGAGACAGAGAGACAGACACAGAGGCAGAAGAGGAAAGGAAACTGCAGCAAAGAAAGCTGCCTTTCCTAATAGTTCCTCCTGCATCACCAACACACCTAACTGCTAAGGTTAGAAACCTACATCATTCCACACCAGCCCTTGTTCTAATCTCCATGCATCTACTCTGTCACCAAGTTTTGTCAATTCCACCAGACCTTTCTTCCTTGTTTTGCTTTTGCACTATTGAGGGTTGAACCCAGGACCTTCACACTCAGATAACATCCCTGGCCCTTAAAAAAAAATTATTTTTGAGATAGGGTCTTACTATGTAGTCCATGCTGGCCTTGGACTTATGGCAATCCTCCTGCCTCAGCCTCCTGAGTGCTAGAATTACAAGGGCACACCAACATGCTGTTAATTTTTGTTGTTTTGAGACAATCTCACTAAATCACTAAATTGCCCAGGCTGGCCTTCAATTTACAATCCTTCCACCTCAGCCTTCCAGAGTGTTGGAATTACAAGCATGTGTGAGCATGCCCACCTTAACATCTTTTGAAGCCCTATCTAGTCCACTGCAGCATAAAGAATGCATAAAACAATTGTTTCTAACTTAGATCACTATAACAGAGCTGGGGAGATAGCTCAGTGACTTAAGTGCCTGCCTGGCAAGCACAAGGTTCTGAGTTCAATCCCTAGTACAAAAAAAAAAAAAAAACACCACTATGATAGTTTTTTTACTGGCTCCTTGACTCCAATCTAAAACCCTTCCAAGTCAATCCTCACTCTGGTATTATAGTAATCTCAGACACAAACCCTACAAATTATCTTCACTCTTCCTAACACACTCTTTAAATGACTTTACTGGGGCTGGTGAGATGGCTCAGTGGTCTAAAGCACCTACTTAGAACAAGCTTAACAAAGCAGAGGGACCACGGTTCAATCCCCCAGCACCACATGCCAGCCAGCCCTGCCCCCTGGTGGGCTGAGCTGGCCACACATACATACACACACACAAATAAATAAATAAATTAATTTAAAAAAAAATTTAAAAAAAAAAATAAAAATAAATGACTTTACTCATTATCCTGAAAAAAAGTTTCTAAACCATGTATTCTTTACACCATACTAAAGAGATCATCTAAAAAACTACTCCTAATGCTGAGCACCAAATGATGGGCCTTGTGCATACTAAGTTATAACCCCGGACCTGAAATTTAGTTTTTCATCAAAAGTTTAAGGGAGTTTTTTTTATTGTTGTTAAAAGGAGATAGAAAACATTAAACATTTTATAAAAAGAAATGAATCAAGAATTGTAATTACAATAAACATTTCATCACTTGATTAAAAAGATTTTTATTGTCTTACTGAATAATATATCAAACCTAAACTAAATCTCTTACAAGCTTGTTATGCAAGTTTTATCTAATATAGCTTTAAAAACCTATGGTCCCATAGAACAGCCTAGTTACATTAAACTGCTGTATTTCTTTTAAACTCAAAATCAGAAATGTTCACTCATTAAGTACCAGGGTAGGTGGGTGTGATAGCACATGCCTGTGATCTCAGAAATCTGGTAAGCTGAGGCAGGAGGATCAAAAATTCAAGCCCACACATGCACACCAACCCTACCCCTGGGTGCACTGAGTCTGGGTGTGGTGACCAGCACCTGTAATCCTAGTGCTGAGGAAGTTGAAAATTGGAGGATCACTTCGAGTTTGAGCTGCATAGTGAGACCCAATGTGCACGCGTGCACACACGTGCACACACACATACACACACACACACACACACAAATCAAGCACAGTCTGGGCAATTTAGCAAAACACTCTCTCAGGTTTTAAAAGGGGCTCAGGATGTAGCTTAGTGCAGACCATGGTTCAACAGCCAGCACTGTAATGGGGTGGGGGCATGCAAGGAGAGGCTGTGCCCTCAAAGGGTCAGAATCTGAACAAGGAACAAGCTGAACTCAACAGCAATGTGTATTAGGGAAACACTGGAAGATTGCCAGGTTTGGTAGTGATTTAGAAAAGAAAAAAGGCTTCCCTAAAATCGGTGTTTCCAAAGTGTTCCTAGTTTGGCATCTGAGATGGTTTTGACCTCCTCACAAAAAATATGCTAAGTGTAAGGGCTACTCCTCCTCACATATACACCCCACCTCCACCCAGGACACTTTTAGAAAAGAGTTGGTTTGGAAGCTTCTGCTCTGGAAATGTTTCCATCTAAAGGTATGTATGGTGGTGTGTCCATCCTTTGGAAGTCTTGGACCCTAAAGAAATCTCCTCAAAAACCACGGCTCCAGAAGACACAGTAGTTCTAATCCAGCAAAACTCCCAAGGCTCTTTGTGATGTAAACCTTATTAACTTCCTTCTTCCTTTGTGTCCCACCTTGGCTTACTAACAAACCCAGCTCAAGAAAATCAAAATGTTTCAAATTTATATCTTTCCTAAAGCTACTTTGTACAAGGTCTGCACCACCTCTTTAATCCCAAAAAAGACTTGATAATTTTTCAAAACTAGGTTTAATACAACGGATAAGTGACCAGTAACTTTGTGAACAAAAATGGGTGCAACAATGACGCCCTTCTGTGAAAAGTCTGGTAGTGTTCATTGCAAGAAATGAAAGATGGGTTGTACACTCCCAAGTTTCCTCCACTTCTTGCGCACTGGCAGAATTAGCAGGTGTCGAAATTAAGGAAGATAGGACGTGGTGTACCTGAGATGACTCCATAACAACGAGAGGGAGAGGGAGAGGGAGAGGGAGAGGGAGAGA
>NW_004524672.1:10351827-10364036 GCF_000260255.1 Octodon degus
AGAGAGAGAGAGAGAGAGAGAGAGAGAGAGATTAAAACATTTCCTAGCCCAGAAAGTGAATGTGAAAACCAGAGAGAAAGGTATTTTTCCATGCAAGTCTAGTTTACTCACCTCTCCTCGCTTCTTTCACAGCACAACTATTGACAAACACTCACTGGATTAAATCTCTCCTACACTATTAGCTCCGGGAAAATATACCTGTCTCGTTTATCTCTATTTCCCAGACCCCCGGTACCTGCCCCAGTAGGATGATTCATTAAATACTGTCAATGTTTATTAAAAATTGTTTAGAAGTGATTAAGTGAAAAAAAAAAAAAAGATTAAGTGGAGGAATGGATAAAGAGGTTAAATTCCACAGGCTCTCAGATCCAGCTAGACTCTGGAGTTTAGCAAAGTGTTTCTCTATACATTCTCTGAGTGAGGAAGCACTAAAAAGTACACAAGCTAAATTCGGCCCTGAAGCCGAATAGTTTGGGTTCTCAACCAGACGAGAGGAATTTAAAGCGCGGTACGGCGGGAAAGAGGTAACCGGGCCACGACCAAGGGGCCGCTGCCAGCCTCCGGCACTCACCACCAGCGAGGCCAACTAAGTTCCCTCACTGGGCGTAACAGCGGCGACCCAGGGCTCGGAGGAGGCCAGGTAGGAGGCCGCGGCCCCGGGCCTCCGGCTGGCTGAAGGTGCCGAGCCGGAAGCGGGCGGGGGCAGGAACAGCCAGAGGGCTGGGGACCCGCGCGAAGGTGCCGGGCACAGGGAGGGCGGGAGCGCCCGGCCAGCGGACTGTCCGCGGTCGGCCCCGGCGCCGCATCACACTCACCTAGGGCACCTGGCTCCGCGCTGCTTCCTCGCTCGGCCTCCTGGGCAAGCAGGAGACCTTAGATGCTCCTAGCAACTACGCACTGCCACGCGACCCGCTCTCGCAGCCGCCGCTACCGCCAGCCACGCACAGCGCGCGCCCCCAGCGGACAGACTGAGGGCCTGAAGGGGCGGGCAGGAGTCCAGCGCGCGGAATCTCGGGTTTACCGGGTCGAGGCGGGCAGGGCAGGCAGCAGTGTCGCACACGCGCAGTCCCTTCAGTTTGACGGAGACTGGTGAGCGGAATTCTGGGAGATGTAGTCCCAAGATTGAATCCAGATCTGGAAATTTAAAATTCTTTTCTACCCTGAATCCACATAAACTCTGTGGGACTCTTTCTTAGGCCATGCCTCACTTCACGTCTTTAAAATCAAGAGTGTCCATTGAAAGCCTTTAAGTTTGATCCCAGTAAAAGAGAAATCATCTAATCCACTCTGATTCCCTCAAACCCTAAACCCCTCTCACAGCAGAACAAAACAACCAGCTGCTTAATAGGCTTCAAGTGTGAACTCTAGCAACATAAATCTGCTAAACCCATCTTAACCAAATGATTGGAAGTAATTTCATCAAAATGGCTACAACTAAAAGGTCAGTTTTTGGGCCGGGGGTGATGGCTCAGTAGAATAAGTGCTTGCCTGGCAAGCACAAGGGTCCAGTTCCCGCCAAAAACAAAAAGATGTTATTTTGAGGGCCTGCCCATTAGCTCACTTGTTTAAGTGACTGCTTAAAGCAATCAGAATGCTATGGTTTGATCCCCAGATCCTCAAACCTTACCAGACCAGCCCTGAAGGCATCCTGAGCCAGCCAAAAAATAAAAATAAAAAGTCAGTTTTATTTTGGTTTAAGTTTCAGTCCATAGTCTGCTGGTTCCAAAGCAAGAGGCCTGGTGGAGAAATAGCTGCTCGCCTCATGGCAGCCAGGAAGCAGAGAAGGTAGGAAAGAGTTGGAGAAGATAAACCTTTCCAGGCCAACCCTAAGGACCATCTCCTCCCGTTAGACTCCACCTTGTAATAGCAAGCAAGTTATAATATCCCATAATCTAATCACCTTCCAAACATGAGGCTTTGAGGACTATTTTATTTTTTTATGTATTTAGTACAGGGTCTACAGTCTCAATCTTGTCTCAGTGCGCCCTGGGAGCAGGGCCGGCATGGCACACCAGAGATCAAACCCCTGCCACTGCGCTCTGCCTACGCAAACACTTTAGTCCAATGAGCTATCTGACTGGCCAACAGACTATTTCAGATCTAAACCATAACACACATCACCACTTAGTGTTTCTGGAGGAAAAAAATCAGTAACCTGAACCAAACTCAAAGACACATCAGATAGACCCAGTTTGGCCTATTCTTTCCAAAACTGCCAACCAATGTCACTGTGTTAATTTATTGCTGGACAAAACAATAATACCCACAAGTTAAACAAAGAAAGGTTTATTTGTGCTCATAGTTTGTAGAGGTTTCAGTTCAGAGTTGCCTCGCTCCAGGGCAGGGTGGTATGGCAGAGAGGCATAGCAAAGGAGAAACAGTCCTATGCCAGGGCGGGCAGGAAGCAGCAACAGCAAAGTTCCCTTCCCCTTTTATCCCATCAAGGATACAAGGGTTCTTGCTGTCCACACCTAGGATGGGCCTTCCCATTATGTGTACCCAGAACCATGCTAAATCAATCAATGAACTGATGAAGTACCACACACCCTTAATCCCAGTATCACCCGTGTGTGATCCAGGCTTCTAAAAGCCCCTCGAAGAGCACTCAGGGGGGGAACATATCTAGATGTGAGCCAAGACAGTCATAAAAGAAAAAAAAAAGCTAAAGAAGGGTTTAGAGTACAAACTATAGTAATATAAAAAGAGACATGACAACCAAAGGCAATGTATGTTCTTGGGATCATTCCTAGAGAAGAAAAATTTGTATAATGAACGGTTATTTAAGGGTTGGGGTGTGGTTCAGTGATAGAAGGATTGCCTAATATGCAAAAGGCCCTGGGATTAATCCTCGATGCTTAAAAAAATATTTAAAACAATTGGCAATATTTGAATATGGGTGCAATATGTTAATGTCACATTTCCCAATAATATTAATTATGCTGTTTACATAAGGTACTATCTTAGAAGCTTACAATTATGTAGTTAAAGAGAAAAGTTTACAATATTTAAAACTAACTCTCAAAATATGTAGATGGAAAAATATGGTAAAACTAAATTCAGTAGATAAGTCAGCTTTCCTTTGCCAGAACGAAATACTCAACACCTGCAACTTGAAGAAGTTTACTTTGGCTTACAATTTTGGAAGTTCCATTCCACTGTCAGATGGCTCCAAGGCAGTGACATGGCAGAAGGGCATGGCGGCTCAAAGCTGTTCATTTCACGGCAATCAGGAAGCAAAATCACAGGGCAAGAACACCACAGAGGAAGGGAACAGGGACCAGATCCAGTTCCCAAACTCAAACCCCCATGACTACCCAGACATACCCAAAAGTGTGTTTTATTAATCTCTCAAGCTAATCAATTTGACAATCAAGACAACAGATCATATGTGGCAAAATGTTAACAATTAGTGAACTTGGGCAAAGGGCTTTTGGGAGTTCTTTGCACTATTCTTACAACTTTAAATTTTAAATGGTTTTTAAGTAACATTTTTAAAATCATAGCAATGGTAGTGTGTGTGTGTGTGTGTGTGTGTGTGTGTGTGTGTCCTAGGGATTAAACTCAGGGCCTGCACACAGAGCTACATGCTCAGACCTTTTTAAACTTTTTTGAGACAGGATCTCACTAAGTCACTATATTGCCCAGGCGGGGCTTGAACTTGTAATTATCCTGGTTCATTTCCCAGACTGCAGGCATCACAGGCATGTGCCACCACACCTGGCTCAGCAATGACAAATTTTTAAAAAGGAAAATACAAAGCAAGCCAATGTGGAAATGTTGATGACACGTGAGATCAGGATTTAGGAGTGTATTGTGCCACTCTCTATAGTTTTATATATGTGGACATTTTAAGCTTTCTCTTACCTTAAAAAGTTAAAGGACATACATATACATGTGCACAAAACTAAACACAAGTGCAAATCCTCAAACTCTCCAGACATTCTCTATGTAACAGGCACTACTCAGCTCACTTACTCCAAACCCTCTTGGCACTTTGCCAGCACATTTTTTAATAAGTGCTAAATGTATATAGTCCTAATGATATAGTCCTAATCCTTTGGATTGTATGTTCTCAGACATGTTGAATGTGTTTTCTTATTATACTTATAAAATGGTCAATTATTGCAATGGCCATATTGCTATGCAATAGCCTAAAAAATCTGGTCTTTAACTGCTCTACATCGAATTGTTTTATATACCAGATAACCATGCCACTTCCAGCTAGTATGTAATGAGTTATTTGAAAAAAATATAATTATTGTATAAAATGATCTCCACTAGTTTGCCTGTTAGAGGAAGAATTACAGATTTCAAACTACTGTTTGCTTAAATCCAGAGATCTTAGTAAAGTAAAAAAAAGTGTGGTTAAGTACCTGTGTTTTGATCAGAAAATAAGACAATAGATCTAAACGAGGAATATTTAAAAGAAAAAGTGCTTCTAATCATCTATCTAGACTCAGCGATCAATATTTAAGATTCAACAATCAATATATTTCCATATTTAAAGAAAATATGAAGGATATTACAACTAAATGTAATACCCCAATATACCATCAGTCAAGTCCAATGTGAGAAATTCTACTGGTCAAATCATTGTTTCAATAAAATGGTACCAGGGTGGGGGAGATAGCTCAGTGGTATAAGTGCCTGGCTGGCAAGGCCAAGGTCCTGAGTTTGGTCCTGGCACCAAAAAATAAATAAATAAATAAAAATAAAAATAAAATGGTACCAAAATATGCTGAAAGACATATGCATCAAGAATGGTTTTATTTATAGTAAGTCTTATGAACAAGCCAGCCAAACTCAATGAGTGAGCCTTGTTTAGATTGTCATTTGAAGAGATGGTAAGTCAGAGAATACTGGAGTCCAATGAAATGTCTAATACTAAGTGATTACTATTAATCTTGACTATCGAGTATAGTACAGTCCTGTGTTTTTGTCCTAAAAAAAGTCCTGATCTGCCAAAGATCCAAGTATTTAAGGGTAATGTTATGTTGCCAAGGATTTTCTAAAAATTCCAGAGTTAAGAAAAAATAAAATAGTATCTGTTCAAATGGTTATGAAGTCTAATTTTGTTTGAAGATTTCTAGCTAAAAGATCTTATATGTTCATAATTGAACTCGATTCTTCCTATCCATTACCACTCTGCTGGTGGCATTCTTTATTTCAGTTAAAGGCAATTTCATCATTCCAGATGGCCAAAAACCTTGGTCATCCTTATCTGCTTTCCTTTGGTCACATACTCTCATTCAACAAGCCAAGAAATCCAATTTTCTCTGTTTAAACTATATTCAATAGTCAGGCATGGTAGCACATGCCTATAACCCCAGCATTCTGAGGAGTTGAGGCAGAAGGATCCCAAATTCAAGCCCAGCATGGGCAGTTTAGAAACTTAGCAAGACACTGTCTTTAAATCATTTTTTAAGTGATGAGGTAGAAGCTCAGTGC
The DNA here is from genome assembly GCF_000260255.1 of Octodon degus. NCBI lineage: Eukaryota > Metazoa > Chordata > Mammalia > Rodentia > Octodontidae > Octodon > Octodon degus. The sequence continues at coordinate 10,357,276 of NW_004524672.1, forward strand.
ACAGGCTATGGGGTTCAATCCCTAGTACTGAAAAAAGATCCAAATCCAGCTACTACTTTTTACCACTCTGTTGATGCCATCCCAGTCCAAGACACCATTCTTACCTAGATTTTTACAGTCCCCTCCTCCCTGCTTGTCTAGCTTCCCACTTTCCCAATGATCAATTTGAAACACCAAAGACTAAACCTTTTGGAATGTAAGACACATCCTACCACTCCTCTGCAAAATCCCCTGTGAATCCCACTACATTTTGAGGAAAACCATGTCTTCACCAAGGTCTACAAAGGCTGTTAAGTCTGGTCCCACCATTACCTCCTGTCTTCATTTCCTACTCTTATCCCCCTATGCTCCATCCAAACTGGCTCTCTCATTACTCCCCAGGTATGGCAGACCAGCCCTGGCCTTTGATGGGATCCTCTCTGCATAGGTATTTCTGTCAGAAAGCTGCATTGCTCGCTTTTTACCTTCAAATGTTTGCTCTGATTCACCTTCTACTGAGATCCACCCTGACCACCCAACCCAGCACTCAAGTCCTTTTCCCTGCTTTTATCTTCCTCCAGAGCTTTTATTACCATCTATATGGCACATCTGACTTTTTAAGACAGAGTCTCACAATGTTGCCCAGGCTGATCTCAAACTCTGTGCTGCAGCGATCCTTCTGCTTCTAGAGTACTGAGACTATCAGCATGCATCACCATGTCCACCTTTAATTCATTTATTTTAGTAAATTCTCTATCTCCCCAGCCAAAACGTAAACTCAAGGATATACTGGTAGTATTTATCTCCAGCAGCTCAAACAGAATCTGGCACATAGAAAATGAAAGCAGTCCTTAGCAAAATGTCATTTTTGTTAAAGTGTAAACACAGTAGGTAATGAAAACAAGGGTATTATGGTTTGTATCTAGATATGTATCCCCCTCCCCCGGCTCATGAGCCAATAGGTGGGGCTTTTTGAAGCTGGCTGGTCCTATGGTAATGAGGTAATGATGAGATTAAGGGTATATCATACTCAGTCAACTGAAGGCTGGTGAGATTGCTCAGCACAGTCAGCACCTGCTTAGGTAAGCACAGAGGCTGGGGTTTGATCCCTGGCACCACAGACCTTGCCAGCCCCGCCCCCAGGAGTGCTGAGCTGGCCACCAAGACTGGGTGTCATGGCGCACACCTGTAATCCCAGCACTGGGGAGGCTGAAAACAGGAGGATCACTACGAATCTGATCTCTATAGGGAGACCCAGTACCAAATACATTAAAAAAAAAAAAAAAAAAACACCTTAAATTTAAAAAATAAAATAACTTAGTCCACTGAATGGAATTAGCACAGTTAGGGGTGGCACCTCCCAATACTGGTAGCCTGGATAAAAGGAAAGGCAGGCTGCTGGTTGCAGCTTGCTGGCTTCTACCAGCCATGCCATGGACTGTTTCTCCGCATGCTGTCCCTATGTTATGTTGTCCTGCCTGAAAGCCAGCCAACTATGTACTGAAACTTCTACAAACTGTGAACTGAAATAAACCCTCCTTTAACTGTGGGTGTCCAGTATTTTGTCTTAGCAACAAGAAAAGACAAAGGGCTACATGAAATTGCTTATAAAACTAATGGCATCTTATTTATCTTCTTTCCCTTTTTCTTTTTTTTTCTGAGGTAGCATCTTGGTATGTAATTCAGGCTGGCTTTGAATTTACAGGGCTCCTCCTTTCTCAGGCTCCCAAGTGCTGGGATTAGAGGCATGCACCATCATGCCCAGCCTTATTTTAAAAAAGAAAAAAAATCAAGAGTTTAAGGAAAGTATAGATGGAGAAATCAGGGCCCTGCAATTGGTCCTAAGCCACCCAGTAAATCAAAGTAGTAGTGTGTGCCTAGTTAGATTACAATTCTAACATGTCTGCTGAATACCCCTTTCTGATAAGCTACACAATCTCCATAAATAGCTGCCCTTCTAAAGCATCCAAGATTCCTTATACAGTACACTACAACTCCACTAATTATTAAAAATAGTCTAACGGGCCTGGCCTAGCTCAGTCCTTTAAGTGGCTGCTTCCACAAGGCTGTCAGCCTCAGGTTGCTGGAGTTGGAACCTCACAACTCTCCCGCTGGCCAAAAGTGCCCTGAAGGCATTCGAGGAACAAAAAAAAAAAAAAAAAAAAAAAAAAAAAAAGTCTAGACCTCAAAGAAACCCAATTAACTTCTGTCCAACCCTACACTTTTCTAGTTCAGTCCCACTTGCTTTGGCTTCAATGTAGGTGACCACATTTGGCTAGAAGGAGGAGGATGGAAGAAGTTGGAAGCAAGATACAAGTGAGGCCCCAAAACAGGATCCTGCGTGAACAGGACCCCCAGGCCTTCCAGGCCCCTAGAGAAGGTAAAAGTGGAGCTGAGCCTCCCAACCCCTTACCCTGGGAGTTCCAAGTAGGAAGAGGAACAATTTTATTATTATTATTTTTAAAAAGTTTACAAACAGAATTACAAAAAAAAAAAAGATATATCCCTGCCCCTGAAAGAAATGTGGGCTAAGGGATCCCCTCAACAATAGGGGCTGATGACATTTATCCTCAGAGCCTTCAGCTGAGAGAGAAGCCAATGCACCTAAAGCAAAAATTGCCAGAGGATTGTAGCAGCTCCAAAAAGGGAGAGATCTGTGAGGTGGCAATGTTTCCCTCAGGTCCTGGGGCATGTTCTTGGGGTTAAAGGCACATTACTAGAAAAAAGACCCCTGTACATAGAGAAGAAAGGAATCTTCTCTGGCACCAACAGTAATAAAATTTACTGATTGTAATGATCCTGAATCTTGGAAAAGGAAGGAGCTTTATATATAATCTCTTCTAGTTTCTCATTCCCAGCTTGTCACTATTTTTCAGTCTCTCTCACCCTCAGGTGAGCTGGTGGCTTGAGGAGGCACATAATAAAGACTTGGCAATAGCAGGCAATGAAGGCTGGAAGCTGGACCCCAGGAACCTGGGATCATGTGCTGTGAGCTGGTTTTAGCAGACGGATGAGCTTCCTGCAGTGTCTGGCAGAGGCAGGCTTGGAACTGCTCTGTGTCAGTAACTGATTCCCCACAGCAAGCAAGGCCAATTTCTCACTGGCACCCAGAGACACCAGCACCTTTGGAACAGAAAAGATGACAAACAGATCATGAGGCTCAGAAATAGTGGTGTAAAGGTACTCTTTAGATCACCAATGCCAGTTTAGAAAAGAAAGAAAAAGAGATGGGTTGGAGGACTCAGAAGGGACTGAGGAATCTGGGTATGGCGTGCCTGTAATCCCAACGTTTAGGACAGGGATCCTAAATGAGGCAGGAGGATCACCACAAATTCAAGGCTAGCCTGGGCTACATAGAAAGATCCTGTCTCAGAAAAATAAAGTAGACTGACTGGGAGAAGAGCCACCTTGGAGGCAGGAATCATGAGGACCAGAAGTTTACTTCCAGTATCTTTGGTTGCAGACCATAAAACTGAGGCATCAAGGGACCCATCCACTTGTCCCTAGGAAGATGTAATGAATGCTGCAATGACTAACAGTGAGCCAAAAAGTTTGAATTTCTAGCCGTGGGCCTAGTGGGTCCCAACCTGACCTTTCATCTTCATGCAAGAATCCTTTGTAGGGCCAGTGAGATAGCTCAGCAGTCTAAAGTGCCTGCTTAGGCAAGCTCAGGCAGACACAGGAGACCGCAGTTTGACACCCAGCACTACATGCTGTACCAGTCCTGCCCTTAGGGCAGGATGAGCCAGCCAAAAACCAAAATCCAATGCATTATTTTTCCATGTGGATTGCTAGAAACTCCTGCCATATCACTACCATCCTGCCAAATTTCTGCAGAAACTACCCAATGTTACCACACTGAACCATTGTGATGCGTTATCACAGGCAGATGTGTGATTTCCACTGGGCTCTCCATGCACTGAAAACTGAACAGAAAAGGCAGAATAAAACAGAGGATAAGAGTTTGGTCTCTGGACCCAGATTCCTGAGATTTGCTGCATTTGTAACTTGAGCAAGTCACTAAATTTTTTGTGCCTTGGATCCCTCACATGCAAAATGAGGGTAATGACAGCTTAAATTGAATAATAAAGTTAGAGTGCTTAGTGTGATACCAAAAAGAGAGTTGGCACCTTCTTGGTCTCAACACCTTGTCTTCCTCCTCTCCCTCCTGCCCAGTCTCTGGAAAACAGAAGCTGTGTTCTCTGAGATCTCAGGCATGTCCTAGCTCAAGCAGCCCTTTTCCAGCTCCTTTCCCTTCTCTAGGGTAAAGATGATAAATGGAAAACTCCTTGTGCCTGAGTGCCCTACACCCAGAGAGAAAGAATACTTGGATTTCTAGATGTCCCACCTCCTTACAAACTATCTCAGAGAAATGTGGTAAAGTATAGGACGCTGATCAGAGTTCACATGTCCTTTGTGCCGCACCTGATGGATGCAGGGCTCCTTCTGGAGGCTCCGGAGGGCAATGAGGGCAGCTTCCTTGACATTTGGCTGAGGGTCTCCACATGCCATCTCAAGGAGCCTCTGGGGTACTTGGCACTGGAGCAGCTCCTCCTCCAACCCCTCAAGCCCCAAGTTGCCCAGAGCTGATGCAGCATTTCGCCGAATACCAGCCTGAGCATCTCCAAGGAGCTGGGTCATATTGGGCACTGCCGCTGCCAGGGCAGGACCCAGGGGACCTGCTTGGTAGGCTGCATTGCCCACAGCAAAGCTAGCACTGTGCCGTACAGCAGGGTCCTTGTCTCCAAGGCCTAGAAGCAGAAGTTTCAGCAATCCAGTCTGGCTCTGCAGTGCCCCACGAAGGGCCATGCTGTGTTGGAGCAAGTGTCCCAGGAGCCCATAAGTACGGGCCCGCACAGAGTTCTCTGAGTGGCCTAGGAGGATGCGCAGAGGTCTATAGGATTCATCAGAGCCAGCCAAGAGTTCTTGGATGAAGAACAAGTGGCTGGGAGACAGGACTCGGGCTGTGTGGGCCAGCAGGGCAAGGAGGTCAGAGGTCAGCAGTGGTTGGTCACTCAGGAGGGCAACTGAGAGGAATGATATGATGGTTTTAGGGGAGGCAGCCACTGTGCTCACAAACTGGTTGAGAGAGATGGGATCCATAAGGGCCAGGCGTGTGAGGAGGCTTATGGGCAGCTCAACTTGTGACAGCGGAAGATGATGGCAGCAGACCTGGGGGAATGGAGTAGGGGATGCAGGTAAAAAGGATTTAGGAAAAAGGGACAGTTCACCACTTCTACAAAGGAGAAGCCCAAAATATGGAGAGACAAAAGCCAAGCTCAGGAGAGCTGGAAGTCCTATCTCAAAGCACAATACATAAAACATGTGACACCCAGGACAGCAGCCTCCCAAGTTCACTCCTTGCAAGGGCTCATCTCTCCCTCCAAAGACTCCTGGCTTAATACCAAGTACTAAGGAAGTGGCTGAGCTGAGCTTCTATTGTTGGGACTTGGATGTTCTCCCCACTGAACTCCAACAGAACCAGGTAGGAGACTGATAGAGAGAAAGAAAATAGCCCAGCTCCAAATACATGTTTTATTCAGGCCTGTGTGCTTTCTCCTCTCCAACTCTTACAGCAAGCCAGATGTTCCACTCTTACAGGGACCTAAGAGAGCCCTGGAACTTTGAGGGCTAAATTAGAGGACAAGAGGCTTGGCCATCTGCCCCTCCCACCTCCATGCTCATGTACCTGCAGCAGGAGGGCTGCAACTTCCGCATCTCTGAGGTCAGCCAAGATTCCTACAAGGCGGTCGGCATCCACATCCAGGGAGAAGGGGAAGCAGAAAAGCTGACAGACAGAGAGTGCCACGACCGGGAGAAACTCAGATCCATGAGGCCTAAGAAAGGGGATGGAGAAGTACAGACTCAGTCTTGTTCACCTACCCTTTCTGAGGGTTCCCTTCCTTTAAGATTTCCTTCCCTAGAATTCTTTCCTCCCCACTCTCTACAACTCATCAAGCCTCCAGGCTAATCTTTATCTTATTCCCTGGGTTCATAACTCAAGCTCTCAGCTACTTCTTTCCTGCCATCCTGTCCCCACTGACACAGACTCTTCTTCCTTCAGCTCACACTCACGCCTGGCTCAGGTGATACAGGAACCTGGAGGAAAGCAGGTACTTCAAGGTGGACATGAGGATACTTCCATGCTGGGACAGGTGGCTCAGGCATAACTGGGGCTCTTGGGTGAAGGTGGCCATGGCCAGGCTCAGCAGGGTTGCCATGCCTAAAATCACCAAGAAAGACCAAGTAAAACAGGCAAGAAGTCCAGATGCCCCTGCTTCTCTGTGGCTCCCACTGCTACCACCTATTCACCTACCCATTTCCCATCCTTGAACAGCTCCTTTGTAGATTCTGCCATCTTCTTCAGGCAGTACCAACAGATGTGTCTCAGTAGGTTAACCCAATTTGAGGCTGCCTCCTTTTGAGTCAATGTACTAGCCCCCAAAATGAGGCTATGCTAGTAGAAAGATACCTTGGGGTGAGATCAGTGTCCAGTCTGGTTTTGGGCTGGGTGGACTGGCCAGTGACAGGTCCTCTTCCTGTGCAGACACCTTGTCAGGTGGCTTCAAGGCCATGGAGAAGCGGCGCCACAAGATGGTCCACATTTCTGAGCTAGCCACATCCCTGATCAGGCCCGCCTTCCCTGGCTGAAAACAAAAGTGAATGGGTAGGTAGGAAGGCAGAAGTTGGGAATCCAAATACCTAAATGCCTGTTTCTTTCTCTCTCTCTCTCTCTCTCTCTCTCTCTCTCTCTCTCTCTCTCTCTCTCTCTCTTTCTTTTT
>NW_004524672.1:10365166-10372096 GCF_000260255.1 Octodon degus
CATCCAGAAGACAAGCTTATTGTTATTATCAAACGATTTGCCTTATCAAGCTTAACCTCACTATTTCACTACATTTCAAACATCTTAGGCATAATAAGGAACAGGTATTTTTCATTTGTCTTCTTTTCTTATCATATCTTATTTCCCTGAACTTCTCAAGTCCTGTGAGTACCTACTAAAAACCAGGGAACCAGCCTGTTGGAGTCAGCTGGTGCTAAGACTGAATTGTGCACAGGCCAATAATAATTAATTTTTTTTTTTTTTCTGTCTGGGAATCAAACTCAGGACCTTGCACTTGCCAAGCAGTTGCTTATGCTGCTGAATTATATCCCTGGCCCTAAAATATTTTTAAAAAGAAAAAAGTCCAAATGAGGAATTTGTTTCCCCATTGGATCCCCAGAAATGAAGCTCTAATGGATTCCTTCCAAGGGCTCCTGCTGAGGGAAAGTGGGGCAAGCCACAACAGCAGTAAGGCTACTAGAGGCACAGTAATTAAGAGAGGAAGAGCAAGTGTGGGTTGCTCTTCCTAGTGTCCATCCATCCACTCCAAAAAAAGGCCTACTTCCTTCTCTTTCTTCTCATCCATCTCAAGATACACCTGTACCTGAGTGAGGAGGTGCAGCAGAAGGATGAAGAGGCCATCATAGAATCCACAGCTACCTGGAGGAGTCAGCCGGACCTATGGGAGAGAGACAAGAATGCAGAGCCCTGAGAGGGATGAGACCTGCACCCAACTCCCAGACAGGGAAGAAAGCTCTTCCCCATCCCAACAGAGTGGGAAGAGTTGCTCTGGCATTGAAGTCTCGCTTTCTACCTATTCACTCAATGCATGTCCTAAAGACATAGTCTGGTCACATAAGCAGGCAGAGAAGAAATCATAATTAAGATGATACTTGCTAGATATGTGGTTAGGGGCATAATGGAGAGTGCCTAATACTGGAGATAGAAAACTGATGTACTATAAATTTTAAAGACAGGCTGGAAAATATTATAGTCAGAAGGGAGACCACTCCAAAAAGTCAGAACATATACAAAGGCAGGTAGGCATCAAAGACCACAGTCAATTTGGAAATGGCAACCCTGTTAGTGCAGCAGCATTACAGAGCCCATGGGCAACAGATGAGCTTTGAGTAACAGGCAGCAGAGTCTGGGCTTTTTCCCAGAAGCAGTGAATAGCCAAAGATTTTCTCCTGGAAACAGTGGAAAGCCTCTGATCATGACATAAGCGCTACATGAGCAATTTGTTTGTTTCTTTGTTTTACTTACAGCTATAGTCTTAGAACCTGGAATAGTGTTGGGCTCTAGATACATACTTATGCGTTCAATTAACACTGGTTGAGTGAATGACTGTATTTTCCTTTAAGAAAGTTTACTGTGGTGGCACTAATGAGAATAGTGGAGAGATGAGGGCAAAAAGGAGAGATGCTTACATAGATAAGCACCTAAGACCAGAAAAGGAAGTCGTGTACATAGGGTAGGGCAAGTCAGTAATGGTCCCATGGAGGAAACAGGACAGAGAAGCAACTAGAAGGCAGAATAAATAGGACCTGGGGGAAGCATTTAGAGGCAGAATAATGGGAAAGAAAAAGGGCCTCTGGTTACTCCCAAAATCTGGACATGCGTTCCTGGATAAATGTTAGTGTTATCATTAATGATACAATCACTCTAAAGGTCAACCTCATTGAAGAGAAAGAGATGAATCTTAATACATGCTGTATCTAGCTTCCATGTATGCTGTAGAATAACGTATGTGAGGGTGCTTTATAAACTATAAAGAATCTACATATATATGACAATAATGTGAATATCATGTCTATTTATCCTTTTAGAGAATGAAACACATTATGAGTTCCAAAGGGACTAAAAAGAAAAAGGGAAAGATGGAAAGGGAGAAAGCAGAAAGGAGGCTACGAAATGGACTGGGTTCCTGCAGAAGGTGCGTCATGCCGTCTCTCTCTCTTTTTTTTTTTTTTTTTTTTTTGCCTTCTCTGTCTTTATTAAGAAGAAAACATGGGAAAAGTAAAATGGACTCTGCAGTAGGAGGAGAGGAGACCAATATCAGAAAGACTTTAACTGCAAACCATGAGCTCCAGACATGGACTAAAGCAGGCAGGGAAAGCTAATACCTCAGCAAACTTTGATCAGTCTCCAGTCTCCTTTTCCCCCTGCCCACCTCTCTCCTTCAAAGCCCTGCATTAAGAAATCTGAAGTTCTGATCTGTCAGGGCTCACAGGGCCCAATATCTGGGGTTTATAGGATAGGAGAGGAAGCAGTTCTTGATCCATTTTCCATCCCCTATACTCCTCCAGGCTTGCTAGCAGTTCAGTCTTTTCCCTGGAATGCAGTTCTAGCATCTGACTTGGATAAAACATGTCTGCTCCTTCCCTGCTAGGCCTCACCTCTGCGGGGGCAGATAGGGCATGTGTGGCTGCAGCGATCCACTCCCTGGGCTGGAGGTCAAAGGCCACCCCTTGCTGACCAAGCTGTCCCAACAGACAGGCTGCAGCACTCTGTAGGGGAGGGAGGGCAGAAGGAACATCAGAAGCTGAAAGCTGCTCAGGACAGGCAGAGAAGATTTATATCTCTGAACTGGTAAAGAAAAATGCCCCCACAAACAGCTGCAAAAGGGAGAAGGACTACACCACTCCCAGAAGGAGGTGAAAGGGAAGAGAGGGAAGACTGAAAACTCACCACAAGAGAGACGATGTGTGAGTGAGTAAAGAGCGTAGCAACCTCACCGCCTAGCTTTTCCATTCTGGAATAGGGAGATACACAGAGGAATGAAGCCCATTAGAGGAGGCCAGTAAGTGGCCTTCCTCCTCCCTTGTGCTTTGCTCTTCACCTAGGCTATACATCCATCTCTAAGGCTCCAAGCTGATGCAAATCCAAGTCTTGTTCTTTATACAGAAACCTTTACTTTCTACTCCTAGTTCCTCCTAAGCAGAGCCTAAAGAGTGCTACTCCCCAGGGTGTCCAGGGAGGCTATGTGGGAGAACCTTTAGTGGGGAGACCTGACTTATGACTCACCTGGAAGGTAGATCTTGAAGCCAAAAGACAAGGAGAGAGAGGAGGTAGAGTGCCACTTCAGTGGACTCTTCCCAATCCACCACTTTCACCTACAAAGGAACTGAGATATCAGAACAACCTCTGGCTAAGATGGTAGGACTGCCACGAGGTGCCTACCTGTGTTGCTGGCCTACCTTGCCCTGGACCAGCATTAACAATGACTCCAAAGCCAAGGGCTCTTGCCCTAGAAGACGGCATAGGTGCTCGCTGACACGGCAGCAAGAGTAAAGAACCTAGAGGAGCAGGAAGGAGTCTGTCAAGGGCAAAGCAGCCCCAGGCTCTAGGATAGGAAGGCTCTGCTGAAAAGCAGGTGAGTCACTCAGTGGAGCTGGCTCCCACCCTTGGTGGTGTGAGGGACTCCTGCCTCTTATCTGAGATAAAGATGAAGGAACATTTCTTGGGCTGTGAATTATCTCAGCAATCTAAAGAGCCTGCATAGGCAAGCTTAGGCAAGTATACAGGGACCACAGTTTGATCCCCGGGAACACAAACTGCACCAGCCCTGTCCCCAGTGTGGGCTGAGCCAGCCACGAGAAAAAAAAAAGAAAAGAAAGAAAGAAACATTCCTTAGTTCTGGGGAAGACTGGATCACATGGAGTCACCTGAGTTGATCAGATTTAGAAGGAGACTAGAGTCCTCCAAGGGATTCTCTTTCTCTCTGTCTGTCTCTGTTTCTCTCTCTCTCTCTCTCTCTCTCTCTCTTTTTTTTTTTTTTTTTTGAAGACAGGGTCTTGCTATATAGTTCAGGCTGGCCTCAAACTCATGGAGATCCACCTTTCTCAGCCTCCCAAGCACTGGAATTATAGGTATGTGCCGTGACACATGGCTATCCAAGGAATTCTTAAATTCCTGTGTCTGTCTGTCTCTCTATCCTAGGAGTTTAAGAAAATTAAAAAAGAAAACACAAAAGAACCGAACAGAAGAGAATGAAAAATCAAGCCAGTCAGCCAAGATTCTGGAAGCTGCAGGAAGTACCTTAAGAAGGTGTAGACATAAGAGCGGATGTCGCAGGCCCGAGATGAGGGACAGCCTGAGCTGGCTGCAGTCTTCAGTCAGCTCATTTGCCAGATGACGAGAGACCTAGTGAGACAAACTTGAGATTTGATCTGATCCTTCTTATTCCAAACCTATTATTCACACAACTCCCAGTGACCAGGATTCTCAATCCCTTGCTGGTTTCTCTTCTCAGTGTCATCAGAACTGCACACTTCATTCTATTTTCCAATCTTCATAGCCAATGAAGAAGTGAAAGTCAGGGCTCAGTTAGGCCCTGTATGTGCAGATATTAGGGGAAACATTACTGAGCCCTTCCTATCAGCTGTCCCACCACCTAGGTGGTTTATCATTAAGCCCGTTCCCTCACCAGCTGGCCACAGGCTCTGAGATTCTGGCTATATCATACTGTATAAGTGGCCCAGTCCCAAAGTGACAGCATCTTATGTCTGGAGGTCCTGTGCAAGAAGCATTTGTTTTTCTATCCCTGAGAAACTGAGGCCTCTCTAGCTCCCCTGGGGAGCAGGAAAAGAAGAGTAACAGGCCACAGCTCAGACCTGCTCCTTGGCACCCCAGCAGCTGGGCAGTCCCACAGGAGCAGTGCATATGGCTGCCAAGGCACAGGAAACGGCTCCAGGCAGATCCTCATTCTGCTCCTGCAGCAGCTGGTTAGTGTGTGGGACTCCTATGGAGAAAGGCAGAGAATGCAAGTGAGGCCTGCACTTCAGGTCTCCATTCCATCCTTTAGTTCAGTGATTTACTGAGTACTCACTATAGGCCAGGCACTATTTTAGGTGATAGCAACAAGAACAGAGTAGGACCCACACAACAAAGTCAAGAGAACCTCCTCTCCCCACTCTGTCACCTGGAGGTGTGTGGAAGGGGAACCATGGAGCTGACAGGCCACAAAGGAGCCCATCCAACACTGCACGCTGTGTGGTCAACAGGTTGGAGTAAAAGGCTTTGGAGATGGCCTGGCTGTTTCCATCCATGGCTTCACAAAGAACAACAAAGCACTAAAGAAAACAAAAGCAGAGGCAGCATCAGGGCATCAGAAGACTGACTTGAATTAAGAACCAAGAATATCCTGAGAAGCTCAGAATAGAGCATTCTGGGCACAGTGGTGTACATTTGTGACCTCAGGTACTTGGGGGGCTGAGGTGGGAGGCCCTGATCAGAGGCCAGCTGAGTAACTTAGTAAGATCTTGTCTTAAAATAAAAAAGACTGTGGATATAGTTCAGTGGTAACGTATTTCCCTAGCTGAATGAGGGCCCAAGATCAATCCCCAGGGCAGAGGAGGAAGAGAAGAAAATGGAACATTTAATTCTAAACATTGCTTTGCACAAACCAAAATGAATACTGTATTGCCTTCATGTTTGAAGACAAGAATTTCAGTGACAACCTTTTTTGTCCTTTTTTCTTCCTCCTGCCTCATCCATCTCCTCCTCTTCCTCCTTTTACCTTTTCTCTCCCCTCCTCTCCCTTTCTCCCCTCCACCACCCAACCCCAGGATCAAGCCCAGGGCCTTGTACATGCTATGCACATGCTATAGCACTGAGCAACGTGTGTTGCTGACAGTGTTCCTGTCCTCTTGATCAAATCCTCCCTAGATGATGTTTCTCAAAATGTGATCTGTGGACCATAAATATAAGAATTCGTAGAGATTCCTGGGATCCCCGAACCCAATTCTCCTGATTTAGAATTTCAGGGAAAAGGTAATTATTCCAAACTCCTCATGCTCCTACTCAACATAGAATGACTCAAGAAGTGCAGGCCATAACATGATAACTGCTGATTTTGGTTATACATTCAAGGCTTCCTGACTTGAAAGAATAAAGAACATGAAATTAGGATCACAGACTAAAAATAGCTAGAGGAAGGAATGTTACCCCAATCTCTGCTCTCAATTACTCTCTGCACAGTGACTAAGCAATTGTTTACTTCCTTGCACATATTTCTCTCTAACTGGCTCTTCTGAGAGCTGGCAGAACTCAACTGTTTTCTCATTCACTCCTCCATTGTGCTGTCCTCATTTCCAGGGTCTAGGAAGTGAATCTACACAGTTAACTAGTCATGGGACAAACAAGGTTGAAAAATGCTACATGATCTGTAGGAGTCAAGAAAAAATATTTCTACTTGTGTTCCTCAACAATATGCTGAATTGCTTAATGCCTGTGGGCCTGTAGATATGCTGCTCTTTCTAGAATGCTCTGTCTGGAATGTCCTTCCTACTTTCCTGCCTCCTCCAGCTGGCAAATTGTTATGTGTTCTTCAAATCCTAGCAAATATGATTTTCTTCTTAAAGATTTCTTCCATGACCTCCAAATAGGGGTTAATGGAATCTTCTTCAGTGCTCATGTTCTATTTTTCTCGAGACAGGATGTCACTATGTAGTCTAAGGTGGCCTTGAACTCACTAAGTAGCCCAGGCTTGCCTCAAGCTCATGGCAATCTTACTGTCTCAACCTCCAGAGTGCTGGGATTATAGGCATGTGCACCATACCCAGCCCTCCTGTACTTTCCACTCTCCTCCACTTGACCATCCCTGGTCCCTTGAAGATGAGGACTTTCTCTTACTGACATGGCATATGGCACACAGTGGGAATTCAAAAATGTTTGCTGTATGAATTTGATCTGACCCTTTATAGTCATAAGAAAGTGATGGGAGAACACAGAAAAATATAGCAAAGATAGCAATTGGGAGGTGGGACCCGCGGAGATAGTTCAGTGGCATAAGTACCTGCCTGTCAAGTAGAAGGTCCTGAGTTTAATCCCTGATATCAGAGAGAGAGACAGACAGAAAGAGACAGAGAGAAAGAGACAGAGAGAGAGAGAGAGAGAGAGAGAGAGAGAGAGAGAGAGAGAGAGAGA
>NW_004524672.1:10372196-10373413 GCF_000260255.1 Octodon degus
GAGAGAGACAGAGACAGAGAGAGAGACAGAGAGGAAAATAGAAAATTAGGAGGTGGCAGGAGGCTACCATAAGGCTGTCCCTCTGCAGTGTATGCTCAGAGTCGTCTCGTTGCACCAGCAATTTTCCCAACAGGTCCAGAAAGAGGTCAGCAGCCTCCTGAAACACCTGTAGGCTAGGAAAAAAATAAGCCCACAGTTTCTTCTCATTCATCTACTAAAAGCCCAGATGTGATGAATGGGTCAGTTCTGGGAAAGTAGGAAAATCTCTGCTAAGGAACACATCAAAATGCTCCTCCTTTTCTCATACTCCTCCTCCTCCTCCTCCTCCACACACACACACACACACACACACACACACACACACACACACACACATCTCCATGCCCCTTCTCTGCTGTTTTCTCTAGATTATTCACAGTTAGGGCCATGGTGACTACTGACTCTTAGCACCTGAAAGTCCCTGGATAAATCTACAGATGTCTCAAGGTTCTTAAGGGAACCAGCTAAATCCTGAGGGCTATTCAGCTAATCTCTAATCCTGTCCCAAATCACAACTTCTCCTAACTTGGATTCATCCTAATGAGGAAGAAAAGACATGATGTTGGAACTGAAGCCAAACTGGCCGACAGAGCAAAAGCTTCTCTGTTCCCACCTGTCACCTGTTTGGCTCCTCTCCAGGTTGAAGGTGCAGGCAAAGTAGGCCTGAATCACAGCCACCAGGTCCCTCAGAAAGGTCCCACACCAAGATTGCTGCCGGGAAAGAGGAAAGAGACAGAGCAGTATGAGTGATGGAGACACAGAACAGAATTTTGGGTTTTTTAAAGGTGTATAGAGATCTAGTCAAGCTGAGTAAACAGAAAGGGGTAGGAGGGACAGAAGTATGGGCAGAGAGTCAAGAGGTACAAAGTGTCAGCCAATGGGCTATGCATAGCTGGTAAGCATGTCTTATGTGGCCAGAACAAGACTGTGAAATATACAAGGTTCTATTTTTTTCAAAAAATTATTTTAAAAATTCCTTTAAGAGGCCGGGGAGATGGTTCAGTAGAGTAAGCCCTTTCCTGGCAAGTGCAGGGGCCTGAGTTCAATCCCCAGTTCCAGAAAAAAAAAAAAATTCCTTTAATACTGGGCATGAGGGCTGGAGAGATGGCTCAGTGGTCTAAAGCACCTACTTGAAACAAGCTTGGCAAAGCACAGGGACCGCGGTTCAATCCTCCAGC
>NW_004524672.1:10373513-10376643 GCF_000260255.1 Octodon degus
AATAAAAATAAATAAATATTAAAAAAAAATACTGGGCATGATGGAATATGCCTGTAATCCAAGCACTTGGAAGGCTGAGGCAGGAAGATTGCCTCAAGTCCAAAGCCAGTGTGGGCTACATAACAAGTTAAAGGGTCAGCCTGAACTATATAGAAAGACCCTTTCTCAAAATACCCTAAATAAATAAATAAATCCTTTAAAAATTCCTTAAAATCACCCAAGATTAGCACTCACCAGCAGAGTGCAGCATTCCAGTTGCCTCAGCCTAGGCCCCATAAACTCTGATGCTGGGAGGATCTCCCTGTCCTCTCAGCTCAGCTTTGGCAGGACACAGTCTGACGATGTAGAGTCAGTCCCAAATACATGGACTATCTACCCTAGCTTTTCATTGTCTTTGTGACCATTTATGTAACAACCAAGTGGGAGTTACTTTCTGAACTTTAGGATCCTGCTTTGGCAAGTTAGTAAGATCTATGACCCAACATTTCAAAGCAAAATATTATAAATGTCAGGAAATTATGCATAAAAACCTGGATTTGTACCTTCTTTTGGAAAACTGCAACAATGACAAGGCCACAGTGGGCTGGACCAAGGACAGGTTGGTGATCCCTAGTTTATCACAGTCCCCAATGCTTATATATTGACGCACATAGTCTACTTCACTGACACCACCCATTTCACCCAGGAAAGATTAAAGGAAAGAAAATAAAAGGTTATTGGGCCAAACAGAGTCATTAGTTTGAGAGACAGAAGGTCAAGGAAAAGGACCACGGGTCAGTCTTCAGATGCTTCCAACCCAGCACCTACCTGCTGGATAGTGCTACTCCCCTGGCTGTGCCTGAGTAAGCTGAGCGGCAGCCCCGGCAGCCCTGCCTCCCGGCAGAAGGAGTATACAGGAACAGAGTCACCACAGCTGGACAGAAGACTGCTCAGGACCCGGAGTGCAGGGAGGATGTGGGTAGCACCCTCCAGGATACCTTTCAGGAGCTGGGTGACAGGAGGGAAGAGACAGGTATTATTGTGGATAAAGGAAGAACAGCTACAGACACCAAACATCTTCTACATGTTAGCAAAGCAGATCAAATGTCTGCACTCCTTCCTGTGGAAGTCTAAAATCCAGAGAAGAATAGCAAGCAAAAGGGAGAATTATACCAGAGAAAGCCATAGACGCACAGGTCACCTGCCACAGAATATTGGTGACCAAGGCAACAGAGGAATGTAAGATCTCTGTCATTCCTATCTGCTCCCTCCCTTCTCAACCCTTCACCTTAAAAACAACAACAACAACAACAACAACAACAACAACAACACACACACACACACACACACACACACACAGAGCTGAAAATTAAAAGCAATGAACATAAAACAATGTTTTTGTCAGGGGTAGTGGTACACACCTTTAAGCCCAGTGCTTGGGAGGCTAAGGCAGGAGGATCCCTGTGAGTTCAAAGGCAGCCTGAACAAGTAAGACCTTGTCTCAAAGAAACAAACAAGAACAACAAAATGTTTTATAGGGCCACCCAGATAGCTCAGTGGATTAAAACGCCTGCTTAGGCAGCAGTGATCAGGGTCTGATCCCTGGTGTGCCCTGCTGGGTGTGCTGTGCCAACCAGTGTGTGGTACACACCTGTAATCCTAGCATTTGGGAAGTTGAGGCAGGAGGATCACAGTGAGTTCAAGGCCAGCCTGGGCTACACAGCGAGTTCAAGACCAGCCTGAACTATATAGCAAGACCCTGTCTCAAATGAATAAATAAACAAACAAACAAAAAACTCAAGATGAGGAAACTGAAGAAAGAATCTAATGAAAAAAAAAAAGAATCTAATGAAAGATCACACAGCTTATTCTACTGGAATTCCCACTCAGGAAGTCTTATTCCTAAAGGCACAGACTTTTTTTTCTTATAAAGAGATAGGCTCTCTCTATGTTGCAGGATAGCCTCAAACTCCTGCGCACAACAGCTGGGGCAGTTTGGTGCAAAACTATAATCCTAGCACTCAAGAAGCTGAGATAGGAGAATTCTGAGTGCCTGGGCTACATAGCAAGTCCAAGGCCAGCCAGGACTACATAGTGAGAGACTGTCTCTAAAAAACAAAAACAAAACAAAGCAAAATACCCAGTTCAGCCCATGTGATCCTCCTGAGTAGCTGGTACTACAGTTGCATACCACCATGCCCAGCTGTGACGCTACAGATTTTTAACCTGTTTTCCCACATTAAAAGCTAATCCTACAAGACCAATGTGTTAGCAGCAAAAGATCAATGCAAAGTGCCAATAACGTTCAACCAAAATTTGAAAATGATGCTAGAGGTGGTCATATAATTACGGCACCATGGAGGCAGGATCAAAAGTTTGAGTCCAGCCTAGGCAACTTAGCAACTTAGTAAGGCCACATCTTACAAATAGAAAAATAAATAAATAAGGAGGATTGGGGATGTAGTTAACTGTGAAGACCCTGAGTTCAATCCTCAGTAGTGTGAACACACACACACACACACACACACACACACACACACACACACACACACAGTACTAGAGGAGGGCATGGTGGTACATGTCTATATTCCCAGCCACTTAAGAGCTGGAGGCAGAGGACTGTCACCTCAGAGGTTCAGTCACCCTCTGTAACTTAGCAATTTAAAGAGACTTTGTTTCAAAATAAAAAGTAAAAACGGACTGGGGGGCGCGCCTGCGAGCCCGTGGAGGTCGGTCCCCGCCACCCCCGCCGCCGCGTCCCGCGCAGACATGGCCACCGCCGCCGCGCCCGCGAAGATTGGAATAATTGGCGGAACAGGCCTGGATGATCCAGAGATTTTAGAAGGAAGAACTGAAAAATATGTGGATACTCCGTTTGGCAAGCCCTCTGATGCCTTAATTTTGGGAAAAATAAAGAATGTTGACTGCGTCCTCCTCGCAAGGCACGGGAGGCAGCACACCATCATGCCTTCGAAAGTCAACTACCAGGCGAACATCTGGGCTTTGAAGGAAGAGGGCTGCTCGCACATCATCGTGACCACAGCTTGTGGCTCCTTGAGGGAAGAGATTCAGCCCGGCGACATTGTCATCATCGATCAGTTCATTGACAGGACCACCAAGAGGCCTCAGACCTTCTATGATGGAAGTCATT
>NW_004524672.1:10378012-10380873 GCF_000260255.1 Octodon degus
AAAAAAAAAAAAGTAAAAGTTTTCATTAGATATTTCACCAAATACACATAAAGGACAATAAGCCCATGAAAAGATGCTTAATTCATCACTAGCATAATGCAACTTAAAACAACTAGATACTATTCTCACTTACTAGGATGTACTTACTACAATCAAAAGGTCAGAAGAGAGTAAATGTTGGCAAAGAAGTTAAGAAACCAGGACCCAGGCTGACCAAGTAGTTCAGCTGATTAAAGCCCCTGCTTGCAGGGGCCGGGAGTGATCCCTCTAGCCTGCCCCGCCCCTGGGGCACACTGAGATGGCAATTGAGACTAGGCATGGTACAGCGCACCTATAATCCCAGCTCTTGGGAAGCTGTAAACAGGTGGATCACTATGAGTCCAATCTAGTAGTAAGACCCTGAACACCCTGTAGACCCTTCCCTAACGTACAAAAAAAGAAAAAAAAAAGAAAGAAACCAGGACTCCCATCTATTGATGGCAGGAATTTAAGATGGTATAGCCACTTTGGAAAATAGTAACCAACTGACTCAGCAGTTCCACTGGTAAGTATCTAGCCATTAACTGCTGATATATATATATATACAAAGACTTCCTTGTGAATGTATATAGTGGCACTATTCATAGAAACCAAAACTAGAAACAACCAGTTTAACAGTTTGTGAGTACATAACATGTTATCTATCCAATCAATGGAATATTAATCAATGATAAAAAAAATGAAAAGAGTTAGGGGCATAGCTAAGTGGTAGAGTGCTTGCCTAGTATCATGGGGGGGAAAACGGAAGGAAAAAGTGATCCAAGTTACCTCTGAAGAATCCTCAAAAACATGCTACCTGAATGATGCTAGTCACAATGAACATACATTACACAAATCCAATTATATGAAAGGTCCTAAAAAGATGAATCTATGAGACTGAAAGTAGAGTTATGCTTACTAAGGACTAGGAAAAGTGATCAATGGGAAATAGGCACAAGCATTTCTACAGACAGTATTACAAATGTTCTCACATTAGACTATGATCTCAAAACTTGGCCAATTATTAAAAATCATTGGCCATATGCCAGAAGTCAATAAATTTTATAGCACATAAATTATACCTCAATAAGTTGTTTTTTTTTTAAAAAAAAAAAAAAACCCTTTAGGGCTAGCATGATAGCTCAGCAGACTAAGCACCTGCTTAGGCAAGTGCAGGGACCAGGGTTCAATCCCAGCACTATATGCCATGCCAGCCCTGCCCCCAGGAGCACTGAGTCTGCCACAGAGACTGGGCATGGTGGTGCATGTCTGTAATCCCAGTCAGTGCTGGGGAGGCTGAAAACAGGGGGATCACTGTGAGTCCAGGCTGCATAATGAGACCCTCTATTAAATACATTAAAAAAATATATATACATATAAAGAACAAGAAATAAATACAATATAGTGTCTAAGAGGTAAAAACATTTTTTCAGAGGCAAAGAAGGACTTTGGAAGAGAGAAAACCTAACTTTTAACACTAGATAAGTAAAACGTCATCCCACTAAAAACACTTTCATTCTTCTTATTAGTATGCCTATATTAAAAAACATTGCAACATGTTAATTATTGAAACTGTCCTACCAATTTGATTTGAAACTGTCTCATTGCTATTTGTTTCTCAATAAAATTATGGAAAAAAAAATATATCCTCAGCTGTTATGTTCTCAATTTAATCAAGGAAATTTTTGTGGAAATTCACTTTCCTTCATTTTATAAGTACTTACATAAAATAAGCTTCATTTTTGCTTCTTGGCCCACAAGTCCTAAAATATTTACCATCAGAAAAAAGTTGTTGACCCCATCCTAGACAGATTTTTTTCCTAATAAAGAGAAAACTGAGGCCTATTTTTTCTGTATTATTAGGTAGTAAGCCTCCTTTAAATAAGCAAATACACAGGGGCTGTGGCATGCCGTGCTGGCCCTGCCTCTAGGGTGCACTGAGATGACAAATGAGACTGAGTACAGTGGTGCGTGCCTGTAATCCCAGCACTTGGGAGGCTGAAAAACAGGAAGGATCACTATGAGTCCGATCTGTGTAGTGAGACCCTGTACTAAATACATTTTTTTTAAATTAAATAAGCAAATATCCTAAAGGGGCAAACTTTATGTCAATGAATGTGTTTTATACTTTTGGAGACAGGATCTTGCTATGTAGTGTAGGCTGGCCTTGAACTCACTAATTAGCCCAGGCTGGCTTTGAACTTGTGGCATTCCTCCTGCCTCAGCGTCCCAAGTGCTGGCATTACAGGCATGTACCACCATGCCTGGCTTAGTGAATGTGTCTTAATTCTTCATCTCTGCAGAGTCCTGAAAACCACTCCTAACACATTCTGCCCATTACCTGCTCTCCGGTCTCACGAAACTGACTCTGGATGCGCTGGCAGAAGTCAGGATTGCACAGCAAGGTGAGAGGAGCCTTTAGCTGAACAGGAACAGGCTCCATGGCCTCTAGGAGGCGCTGCCATTCACTGTCACTGTCCAGCTCCTAAGGAACAGTAGTGGAGGCAAGAATACAGGAGGTCAAGAGGAGCATGCAAGTCTCAGGATCACAGCTCAAAACATGGCATTAGAAACCAGGGGACTTGGGGTCAGGGAGATAGCTCAGAAGAATAAGCGCTTTGCTGCCAAGTGCAGGGTCCTGAGTTCAATCCCCGGTACGACAAAAAAAGAAAAAGAAATCAGGGGTCTCAAGAAGTGACTACAGTTGGGGGAATTTAGTACCTCAGCACCACGTAAGTACAGCAAGCAGAACTCACTTAAAAGGCATAAGAAAATACTGATCTATAGCCTTTTATGACTGATTTGAGACCCTTAAAACAGTAGACATGTTATATATTTCTGCT
>NW_004524672.1:10380973-10411177 GCF_000260255.1 Octodon degus
GGAATATTTGCTTTCAGTCAATCACCCATGTAAACAAAAAAAAAAAAAAAAAAAAAAGAAGTGACTACAAGCAGTACAGGTGTGCATCTTCAATCACTAGGCAAAAAAAAGAGGCACTGGCAGTGTGAGGAATCCTGGAGTGCAGAGATACCTAGGAGGTGACCATCACAGTGTGGTTGATAACAACAAAAAGAGAAGCCACCTTAAGGCAGTTGGTCAGGGAATAATAAACCAAAATCCATCTCTAACAGGAAAAACTGAGGTTATTAAAGAGACTGGTACCAAGGATGCATCACTTCTCTGGTATTCTTACCAAAAATTTATAACCCAAATTCAACAATGAGGGAAACAGAAGTTTGAGGAACAGGGCTCATGTACTGTTCAAGTTTGGACATGGCTTACGTATTTGCTCAAAGGTTGATGTGTTGGAGGCTTGGTCACTAGTGAGAGAGAGCAGAACCTTTCAGAGGTGGGCCTAGTAGAAGGTCAGTGGGGAGCAGCCCCAAGAAGGGAAGAGGCATTTTTCTTTTTCTTCTTTATTATGGTACTGGAGATTGAAGATCTCATGAACACTAGGTCAGCACTCTGCCACTGACTGTGTACTCAGCTTGGGATTGGGTATCATAAAGCCTATCACTGGCCCCACTTACTCTGATTTCCTGTTGTGAGATGTGATCCTTCTTTCTACCTCACTGCCTTGACACTCTGAGCCCTGAGGTCCTCACCAGAGCCAAGCAAATGTCAACGCCTGGCCCTGGAATCTCCAAAACTATGATCTAAATAAATAATCCTCTTTTTTCCTTTATTTTTTTATTTTTAAGTAATTATTCTGACACTTAGGATTAAGCTCAGGGCATTTGCAATGAGCTAAATCCCTGATCCTTTTGAGGAACTTTGAGACAAATTCCCAGTAAGTTGTCCAGGCTGGACTCAAACTTGCAATCTCCCTACCTCAGGCTCTCAGAATACTAGGATTACAGGCATGCACTCCCATACCTGGCTTCCTCTTTTCTTTATAAAGTTAACCAGCCTCATATATTTAGTCATAGTAAATTTTTTAAAAGGACTAATACATCTATCTCAAGATAAAGTAGCCAGGAATGGTGGTACATTCCTATAATCCCAGGACTCAGGAGACTGAGTAGAAGGACTGTCACAAATTCAAGCCACCCTGGGATATATACTGAGAACAAAGGCCAGTCTGAACTACAAAGCAAGACCCTGTTTAAAAAAAAAAAAAAAAAGACAAAGAAAGACTCAGAACTATTCCATCTTACAAGAGACTAATGAAGTATAACAATTAAATACAGAGTATGACATGGGTTGAATCACAGACTAGGAAAAATGTTTTTAATGAAGTACATTATTAGAAGAATTTGCACATAGATTGAAGATTATTTCTTAATTTGCTTACTATTATAATGGTATTATGTCAATGATAAACTTTTTTAAAAATTTATTTGATATAGGGTTGATATAGGGTCTCATTATGTAGCTTGGACTCATAGTGATCCTCCCATCTCAGCCTCCCCAGCGCTGGGATTACAGGCATGCACCACCACGCCCAGTTTCGGTGGCCAACTTGGAGCAGGGCCAACACAGCAAGTGGTATGGGGGATCCAACCTGGGTCCTTGTGTTTGCCAGGCAGGCACTTAGACCGCTGAGCTATCTTTGGCCAATGATAAATTTCTGATATTTGTAATCGTACTGTGACAGTACATGAGACTGACCTTATTCTTAGGAAATATGCATAAAGTATTTAAGGGTAAAAGGGTCATATATGCAACTTCCTCCAAAATGATTCAAGAAAGAACACACATACACAGAATTGTCAAGCAAATGTAACAAAATTTAGACAGGCAAATCTGGGTATGAGAGGCACTATGCTTTGAATATTTTTTTCTCTCCAAATGTTTTTGTTGGGTGCTTAACCTCTAATCCAACAATGTTAAGAGGTGAGCCCTGATGGTCTGGGTTTTTTTTGTTGTTGTTGTTATTTTTGCAAAACCAGGGATTGAACTCAGGCCCTTGTGCTTGCCAGGAAAGTGCTTATTCCACTGAGCCATCTCCCCGGCCCTCTGATAGTCTGTTTTTATATCACAAGGGCTCTGCACTATATAAAAAGGGCTAGTGAGAGTGAGTTTATTCACTCTTTATTCTTCTGCAATGTGAGAACACAGATTCCCTCCTACCCAAGATCTGGCAACAAAGGCAGTGTGTTAGAAGCAGAGAAAGTAGGCCCTAATCTGCCAGCATTTTGACTGAACTCCTCAGCCTCCAGAACTTTAAGACAATTCTGTTCATTATAAATTATCCATTCTCAAGCCAGGTGTGACTCAAGAGGCTGAGGCAAAAAGAATACCATGAGTATAAGGCCAACCAGGGCTACCTAGTGAGTTCCTGAATTACACAGTGAGCCTGTATCTCAAAAAAAAAAAAAAAAAAAAAAAAACCTAGGCTCAGATATTTTGTTTTAGTAGCATAAAATGAACCACAAGGATGGTATCTAGAAACTGTATGTAAGAACTGAAGGGTATATAGGAATTATTCTTTAAGATGAAATTATTAGGGCTGGCTACATAGCTCAGCGGATTAAAGTGCTGCAAGGAGGTGCAGGGGCCAGGGGTTCAATCCCCCGGCCTGCCGTGCTGGTGCTGGTCCCGTCTCCCGGGTACGCTCAGATGGTAATTGAGGCTGGGTGTGGTGGTACACACCTGTAATCCCAGCGCTTGGGAGGCTGTAAACAGGCAGATCACTATGAGCCGATCTAGTAGTGAGACCCTGAACATCCTATAGACCCTTTCCTAAACTACAAAAAAAAGATGAAATTATTTCAAAATAAAAAGCTAGAATCTTAAATATAAAATGTTGAGAGAGAACTATGTGCTCTAATGTAGGAAAAGCCCTAAAACAGGTCAGATGGAGAGAGGAATGACAGAATGATGCAAAACAACAGATGTAGGATGAACTCATAATGTAAAAACAAACAACAAATTTCCTTGTATCCAGATACATGTATACAAAAGTAGAGTAAGTTTGGAAGGAGACACCTCTTCACCATCTTCTAGGTCCCCTGTGTCTGTGCTCTGCTGGCTTGCCACCTCTGGCCCCAGCTCCAGGCATGCTTGCTCACAATCCAGGGTAATGCGCTTTTCCCTGCCAGAGAAAGCCAGGGTATGAGATGAACTCTACACCTGTGCGACTTAGGGTTGACCGACTTATGTGCACCCCAACTCCCATGCCCCTCGGCCCAGGAAAAGAATGAGAAACAAGCCATACAGGTAGAGAGAGGAAATTTCCTTTAGGACATGGAATATGACCAGTATAGCACATGTTGGCACCCACACATACATCATTAAGGATTCTCTCTCACTGGATCTTCTTCTCAAATCTAGTGTACAGTCTTCATCTGTAGCTTTTAGCTCAATTCTGCCTTTTGGATGTAGATGATCTTTTCCCCTTTAAAGTATAAATGACACATAAAAAAAGCGAGTCCTCAAGTTTCCCCTTGAATTAGGAAAGTACCTGTATTACAAACCCAGGACTCAAATCCCCAAAGCCCAGTCTGTTTAGGCAATAAAGTGAAAGGACCATGTCATATATGCTTTGCCTAGAGCCAAATGTTTGTGAGAAATCCTCCCCTACAGAGAATCCTTACTATAACCTCCTCACCAAGGTGCAGGGGGTGCCTCTCCAGCTCGCCTCTCAGCACAACTGCTCTTCATTTCTGAGGCCGAGATCCCAGCCAAGAGGCTTGATTTTTCAGAAGTGGCCCTTAGCTCCAGCTTAGAGGCTGTGCTAGGGGTCATCTTGTTGGTTTTGTCCTCTTGCTCAAGGGCAGGTCCTGTGTTCTGTTGTTTCTGTGAGAGGTGAGGAGACACTGGATCAGAACTACTTGGTTGCTGCTGGGTGTGATGGCATATGCCTGTAATCCCAGTACTCCAGAGGCTGAGGCAGGAGGATTACCCCAAATCAATGCAAACCTGGGCTACAGAGTAAGTTCAAGGCCAGCCTCAACTACATCATGAGACAGTGTCTCAAAAAAAAAACAAAAAACTACTTGGTTGCCACAGGGCAGTATGGATCATACTGTGGTCCTTTCCCAATTAACTATAAAGTCATTATTTTCCAACTTTCTTATTAGTCATTAGCCTGGCCATGCTCATGCTAATATAGTTTCCTATACTCCACACACCTTCTGCTTGGCCTCCTCAGCCATGCGTTTATAGGCCTGATGCAAGATGCGAGAATGATTGCCCTTGGGGGCCAGCTGATGGGCCTGTTCATCCTTTAGGACCTGAAGTTCTGGGGGTAGGCGGCTGGTGAATGGGGTGTTCAAATCTGAGCCTGCTGGTTCCGTTATTACTGCGGGGGAGGGGGGGAAACATGATTATTCTAGAGCTTTATCCACCATGTTGACTTAGCCCCTTGTACAACTTCAGTGCCTCTGGGCTTCTGCAGAGAAAGCCATTTAAACAGAGTGGCAAAAAGGAAGTAAGAATGGCAAATGTTAGGTTAAGAAGAGCTAGGAACAAAGTTTGAGCTGGTGGGAGAAAGAAGATATGCTGGATTTAGATACTGAGAAATAAAGTTAGACTAGAGAAAATACTAGGAAGTGCTAGAGCCCCAGGGACTCTGATAACTCACTGGTTACACGACCAGCAATAAAGGGGTGGTGCAAGAGGTCTGGCCAGGACAGACGCTGCCGGGGGTCCTTGGTGAGCAGCCCCTGCAGGAAGTTCTGTGGAGAGAAACAATACTCCATCAGCCCTTCCTCCTCTTCCTTCTAGGATCTCTCTAACCTACGAGCTGAAATGGAAAACCAAGACTGTTGCATCTACTCTTATAGCAGGCTCTACCATACTCTCAATAGCCCTTCTTTAGGTCTCATTTTCCAGGCAGACTGCAGCCTTACCTCCTACAGAGGCCCATTTCCTGTTCATAAACATTCGTAACCCAAGAAGTAAAAGCAGAAATCTTAAGGTCAATGTCTTTGCAAATAAAGAGAAAAAAATTGGAAAAGGAGCTGTCACCTTTACAATCATCTTTAGAAACAAAACACTTGAAGGCATCCCAAACTCTTCTCTTTGCCCTCCCTTTCATGGTGTCTTTGTGGTTGTGTAGGAACCAATGCATCTCACTCACACACTCAAGTAATGGTGCAAAGATGTGTTTGGGAACACTCAAGACCAGAAATCTTTCAGCAAGTCTTCAGATGGTGGAGAGGTAGGAAGACTACCTCTCAAAAGAGTACGTCTGTTATGAGGTATCCTTGGGAAAATCATCAGTTGGGCCTAAAACAAGAATAAAAGGCACTACTAGATGATCACTGTTCTAAAACAAAGTGATTTGGATAACTACGGCTCTTGCTAAAGATACCCACAGATCTGCCCTGAAGAATGATTATCTTATGTACACTCTCAAATTAAGGATTCTTTCTTTAAATTCTCTTTGAGAATCACTTGGTCTAACAAAATAAGTTGGGAAGACAAAGCGAAGTTATATTAAGATTTTATTCTGGGAGAAGATAGCACTGAAATTCCACTGATGATCCATAATCTTGCCTTATGTGAAAAATTAAAAAAAGAGTACAAACTCTTCCCCCTTCACACCTCCCCTTTGCCAGTCTGCTGATACAGCTATAATGGACAGGCACTGCCACTCTATCATCTGCCCCTAATCACTGAGCCAGCCCCGTCACTGGCTATTGTGGTGTCTGAAGGGCTGTGAAAGTAGTGTGGACAACATATAGCTATCATCTAGATGCTGCATCCTCTGTAAGTGTCATAGAGAATGTACAAAATGACCATTATCTCTGGTATCTTAAAATTATCTTTCTGTTGTGGTATAGCAGTGATGGTGAACCTTTTAGAGGTTTTTAATGATACAAATCATCCACTGAAGCATACATATCATAAGTACACCATCACTACGATGTAACATAGTCTGCCTCAAACAAAAGTTACCATTTCCAAGTTTAGCAGACCCTAGAACACCCTGTCAGAATAAGTCCCTTCAGGAGAAAAACCGGCTGCTTGACCTAGCTCTTGCAAGGTCATGTCCCAGCTCTGGAAAAGGATTTTGGAAGAACAGAAGTAGAGGGAAACAGGTTTCTGATGTAAACCTGATGTACTCTCCCTTTCTATTTTATTACCTTAAAGCAAGGACTGATGGTAGAAGGCCAGCGTACAGGGTCCTTGAGAATGAGATTGACTAGCTGAAAGATGCTTGTGGTATAGAAGGGAGGGGTTCCCACAGCCAGCTCATACAGAATGCAGCCCACAGACCAGAGGTCTGCTGTGTGGTCGTATGGTCGCTCTTCCACTAGCTCTGGAGACATATAGAGTGGTGTACCTTTGATAGACGTCAGCACCATTGTATTGGTGCTCATAGCCCGGGCAAATCTGCAGCAGATGACAGGACGGAAATGCAAAGAGAAAGGATACTCTGGACACAGTCATTCCTAGAAGCTAAATACAGTTATTGTTATGCCTTCTATCTAGATGTTCCCCCAAAGCCTCAGGTGCTCAGAGGTGGCCCTTCTGGGAGGCAAGTGGATCTTGGGAGTGTGATATCACTGGTAGGTCAGTCCACTGAGGAGTTTACAGCTAAATGTGATGCTGGGCAGTGAACCCTTGTTGGAGGAAATGTGCCACTGAGGGTGTGGCCTGACTTCTCTCTGCTTCTCCATCACCATGTCATGAGCAGCTCTAGTCTGCTGTGCCCCTGTGCCATGCAGTTCTGCCTTGGAGTCAGATACTCTGGACTGAAACTCCTACAAACTGTGAACCAAATAAAATTTTCCTTCCTTAAGTTGTAAACGTTAAGTATTGTATCTCAACAACAAGAAAGTAATTAAAACAGCCATTTACTACCTGTTGTTGTATGAGATATACCATGCCAGAAGAGAAAGCATCTTTGATTTGTTTTGTTTTGTTTTTGCGGAACTGGGGATTGAACTCAGGCCCTTCCGCTTGCCAGGGAAGTGCTTTTGATTAGTTCTAAAGGACACAGAAAAAGGCCAATCTCCAGCTTCTAAAATGAAGCCCAAATAAGTCATGCAGGGGGCCTGCCCCTTAGCTCAGTTTCTTTAAGTGGCTGCTTCAACAAAGCAGTCAGGCTCAGGTTGCTGTGGTTCGATCCCCAGAACTCAAGCCAGCCAAACCTGCCCTGAAGGCATTTGGAGCCTGCCCCCCTCAAAAAAAAAAATAATCCTTC
Source organism: Octodon degus (assembly GCF_000260255.1). Taxonomy (NCBI): domain Eukaryota; kingdom Metazoa; phylum Chordata; class Mammalia; order Rodentia; family Octodontidae; genus Octodon; species Octodon degus. Next base: position 10,388,193 of record NW_004524672.1, read on the forward strand.
TGCCAAACAAGTCATGCATATAGTCTAGGGCCCCCTGCAGAACTGGAAGCTCAGAAACCTTACCCAAAGTCACAGAGCTTGATGCTACCATCCTTGGCAAGGAGAATATTCTGAGGCTTCATGTCTCGGTGAAGGATGCGATGGGAATGCAAATAGTATAGGGCTGACACTAACTGGGCAGCAATGGCCTGAACCTATGGGTCAGACAGGTGGGAGGGAGAGAGAAAAGGTGAGCAAAGGGAGCTGGCTGACAAGCTCAAAGACTTCTAATACTACAGCTAAGGTGAATTTTCCTATTCTCCCAGAGCTCCGAATGGTACCTGCCAGCTGGACATGGTGGTACACACCTGTAATCCTAACATTCAGGAGGCTGAGGCAAGAGGATCCTTGTAAATCTGAGACCAGCCTGGGCTATACAGTGAGTTTAAGGCCAGTCTAAACTACATAGTGAGGGGCTGGGGAGAGAGCTCAGTAGATAAGCACTTGCCAGACAAGCACAAGGTCCTGAGTTCAATCCCTAGTACCACAAAAATGAATAAATGAATAAATAAATAAATAAATAAATAAACTACATAATGAGACTCTGTCTTTAAAAAAAGCCAAGCATGTAAATATTCAATACAAATTAGCTGTTAATGAAAAATAAATCCCTTTTCTCAAAAGTAATGATGCAAACAAGACAAAATAAAATGATTATTTATAGTGAAGAGAAGGAAAAAGAATATTGTAGTAATAAGGATTTCATTGGGAGACACCACGTATTAAGACTTATTAGAAAGAAACCCCTAAAATGTAAGTGGCTTAAAACTATTCAAACCAAAAACAAACAAACAAACAAAAACTATTCAAACCAAATCCCATTGCTAATCATTATGTTCTAGTGGCAAATACCATATGACTATAACCCTTATCTCTCATTGCCCTCTTTGGTACGACCATATTGGCCCATCTTCCTCAAAGATACCTTATAAAAATGACTATGTTATTAATATTAGCCAACTAATTAAATATTTTGCATAAATTTACTTATTGATCCCCATAATAGTTTTATGAGGTAGATACTAGTAGCATCTCCATCTTACAAATGAAAAAACTAAACACAAAGAGATTAATTTAGGGCCAGCCAGAGAGCTCAGAGGATTAAAGCGCCTGCTTAGGCAGATGCAGGGACTGGGTTTGATCTCCAGTATGCCATGCAGGCCCCACTCCCAGGGCACACTGAGACAGGACTGAGACTAGACGTGGTGGTGTGCACTTGTAATCCCAGTGCTCAGGAGGCTGAAAACAGGAGGATCACTAGGAGTCCTATCTGTATAGCAAGAGTCTGTAGACCCTGTACTAAATACATTTTTAAAAAAGAGAAATTAATTTTGTCCAGGGAAAACGAACTAGTGAGGGGCAGGGAAACCCAAGCTTCATACTCACATATTATGGCTCCAGTATTCAATATTGTCTCTATATATCCCCGGACTCTTGCATTCTTGTCAAGAGTCTTCAAAAATGGAGACCCTCAAGGCTTTCAGCCTGCCCTACCCATCCTCTACCTGGAGAGAGGTCAGGTACAGGGAGCATACCTGGTCCTCTGGAAGTTTTCCATCATCTTCCAGGATCTGAAAAAGCTCTCCCTCAGCATAGTCTGTCACTACCACCACCTGCAGAGAGAAGGCACTGACAATGAGAGAAGATTTATGCACTCTGAGGTTGGGAAGTACCTGGGACCCATGTGCTTGGGGAGAAGTGACCCCCAAACCATCAAAACACACCTCTTTGTCAGTTTCAAAGCTGTCAAGCATATGCACAATGTTGGGATGACGAAGACCCTGCATGATTTCAATCTCTCGTTGTAGATTCCTCAGCTCCTTCTCTAAGCGCCCCATTTTGGGGATGAACTTCAGCGCCACCACCTGTCAGTGGTGAAGTAAACGCTCAAGATCAAACCACAACTACAGAAAAGGTTAGAATCTCAAACTTAATCGCAGAGTTCTAAAACTCTGTATTAAACAGTCTGAGTAACTGTTATTATACCTGTAAGTTTCCCATCTTTGTTTTCCCCGTGGTAGTTCGGTCTTGCACAGGACCAACCTGACTCACCAGCCCAGGAGGAAACAAAATTTGCCAAACAGATCCCTTTGTTGGATTTTTTTTTTTTTTTTTTTTTTTTTCAGTACTGGGGCTAGAACCAGCACCTTCACACTGAGCCATAGAATGGCCCTTTTTATTTTAATGTTTTGAGACAGGTACACATTAAATCACTAAATTGCCTAAGCTGGGCTTGAACTTGAGATGCTCCTGCCATAACCTCCCAGATTACTATGATTACTGGCATGTATCACTATATCTGGCTCCCTTTATTAGATTCTTCCAAAGCTGTTTTAATCTAACCAAAAACCTCAAGATAACACTAAGGGGAAAAAGAAAGAAAACTGAAGAGGGAAAAACAGTTTCAAGTGGTTTATCTCTTCCCACAAGGTATGATATTATAATAATAATTGTTATTTACAGTCAATCATTGTACTCAGTGATTTAGTGTGACCAGATATTTAATCCTTAAGTCTCATAAGTTTTTATCTCCGTTCTATAGACGAAGAAACTGAGGGACAGAAAAGTTGTCTATAGTTCTAAGGTTGTAAACTGGGGTAACGCAGTTGAACCCAAGTAAGCCAACTTCAGAGATCATGTTCTGGAAGAAGTCAGTGCCTGCAGAATACAGGTCGGTATAAATGCAACCCTCTGGCTCTTCCACTAGAACTGGGGACAATGAATCCCACTCAGAAAATATCCTTTGTTCACCACCTGAGCACTGTATTTTTTTCGGCCCTTGTACACTCTCCCGAAAGAGCCTTCTCCAATCATCTCCAATACGTGGTACTTTTCCATGACAAAGGTTTCAGTATCTCTCAGAAGGAAGGTAGAGATGGTGGCATGGAGCTACACATCGAGGGACGGTTCCACACATCTGAGGACCTTGGTAAGGGTACAGAGGGGTAAAAGTTATACAATAATCTTTCTCACAATAATTCAGGCCTCAAAAAATTGGTACGGTAGTGTGGATGGAAAGTTGATGAGATCTTTAAACAAACAGACCGGTTCCTTGAACTTTGCTTCCCTTTTCTGAGTATTCCGTCCACTCTCTCATGCCCTGCACCCCCAAGATAACTTTTTCCTCGCTCCACTCAAACTAACGTCGCCTTTTCAGCCCCGCCCAAGTTCCTGCCACTGCCAGTCTCGGTACCGTCACCCAAGCCCCCTGTTCTATGGCCTGGCCGGCCGAGGGTCCCTCTTTCATCCCAGCTTGGGCGCTCCAAACTCCTCAGGTTGAGGTATACCCGCCTGGCCTCCACTCTAGTCCCTTCTGGCTGCCTACACACTTTGCGTGACCTATTATTTTTCTCCGCCCCTTTCTGCCGGTCTCTTGGAGCTCGCGTTCTTACCGGTTTTACTCGCTAGGACGGTCAGAAGTTCCGAGGACAAAGGCTCTCAGAAACCTGGGAGAGACGAGGACAGCCCATAGGCACTTCCCAGGGCACTAAAGACGGTGCTTGGCCATCAGGCCCGGCTGAGGACCCGGAGTCGGCGGTTGCCTAGAAACAGCGCGAGCTTCCCCCGCCCGCCCCCACCGCCCGGCTTTGGCGTCCCCAACTTTCCAAAAGGCATTTCCGGTTCCGGCTGCCGGCGGGAGGAGACATGGCGGCGTGTGCGTCGGCACCTGCCGGGGAGGAGGACTGGTAAGTTTGAGTCTCTTGGGCTTTTTCTGGCAGCCTGAATCTGGTGCGGGGATCTAGCCGCGGCTGCAGACAGTCCGTGCAGCGGTCATGCGGGACCGAGCGGGAGGTGGCAGAGACGCTGTCACCTCTTCCTAGACGAGCTTCAGGATTGGGAACCGAAGAGTGAAGGGGCGCGGATGTGAGAAGGGTCTGGGTCTGCACCTTCTCGGCCAGTTGGGGCCACGCCTTATTGGCTTGATTACTATACCTCCCCCTTCGCCCCGCTTCCTGCCATCCTCTTATAAAGTAAATTTTCTCAGAAGCTTAAGGGATGCCAGCTGGTGAACCTCCCCGACTCCCAGAGGCGTCCTCCAGCGCCAGCCCATTTGCTCCGTAGTTCAGGCCATTTCCGACTACTTTTTCCTCAAACTTGGACTCCAAAGTCAGAGTAAAGCTGGAGAAGAAACCCTCCTAGCACCTTCGCTCAAGCATTCTTAAGACACAAAACTCTGCAACGACTGTGCGATTTGGAAATAGGAATGTGGGCTCGCTCCTCATTTTATTAGCTATATGATGCTGACCAGACCACCTAGCTTCTGTGACTCAGTGTTCTTAGCTGTGCGTGGCGTCTACCTTAGAGTACTTATGGAATACTATGGATTTGTACCATACTCAAGCCTTCTTTTTAATAACTCTGAGGATGGAGTGTCAAAAGAGGCTAGATGAGTCCCATAAAAGTAAAGTGATTTGCCAAAAATTACACAGTTACTACTCGGAACCCAGGTCTGATTCCACATCTTTTATGATAATACTAGGACCCTATCACACATCCTGTCCTGTACCTCACACCCAGGACTCAGGTCACAGATAGAATTGGCAAAGTATTGGAAAGCCTCTTGACTGAGGCTCAAGTGTTATACCTCAGTGTTAAGTTAGTTCTGGGAGCCCAGATAGTGTTGGCTTTTATTAAGACAATCTAGACTAGCAGTTTTCACTGTTTGGGACAAGTTTAAGATTCTGAGGGGACACTTTGAGGCAATGAGAGGGCAGCAGTGACTGTTATATGCAAGTTTAGTGCCAGGGTTCCGTCCCTGTGTCAAGGAAACTATTTCTCGCAGATAATAAAGCTTTGTATTTTATATTTTGAGGTTGCTACCTAGGAGTTACAAAATTTTTTTTTGAAAAAAACTATGGTATAGGTCATGTTAGAGGAGACCTGCTCTTAGTGAAGAGGGAATAGTAAATAAGCAAAGCATACATCTTTTAATTTATCATCTGTATTGAACCATGACTTAAGTTATTTATCTTCAGTATCATTACAATTGCTGTTTTTGTGCTTCTGTATTTGTGTCCTCTGATTTAAAACTTTTATTTATTTATTTGGTACAGAGTCTCGATAGGCAGCTTCAACTCATAGTTATCCTCCTGTCTTAGCCTCCCTCATGCTGGGATTATAGGTGTGTACCACCATGCCCGCTTTAGTCTGCTGAGCTATCTGGCCAGCCCTAATCCTCAGAATTGCTCCAGAGAGTAGGTAGAATCTATGTGTAGTGGATATACATGATATCTATATGTAATAGACTAACTCAGACATATAGAATTAATCCAGATTACATAGTAGCTGGTAAGTGATTGCTACATAATACTGACTCCAAGGGTGATGGCTCTTCTGGCACAACACAGCCTTTAGCCACCCAGACCTGTTCTGTTCGGGTTGCTATCTCCTTTGACAAGGTTTTAAATTAAAGTGTTGGCAGTATGTCTAGTCACTAGGCACAACATTGGGATCCATGCTTAACTGTGGTGTAGGTAAAGGCAGCAGTAGTATTGGTAACCTTGTTAGTAATAAGTAGATGCCCGATATTTGGGTTGGAGAGTTAGCCACTAAGAGATAAGCAGCTCTGGAATAAAACTTGAACAGGGATTCAGGAAACCCAGCTCTGGTCCCTGTTCTGCCCACGTTAATGTAATGCTTGCTTAGTCTTTTCATTTCTCTTGGAATCTGTTTCCTAAACTGTTGGCATAAGTGATCTCTAGAATTCTGATTCCCAACCTCCTACCTGTCTACTTGGCAACTTTAGGAAAACTTTCTGTCCTTTTTAAGGTACTTAACAAATGAGTGCTTTAAGGTAGAGTGACACTTTTCTACACAACCAGCTTTTATCAGCTTTAGCAGGCTTCTGCAGGAAGATCTGTAATGGTGAGTCAGTTTCCTCCTGTGTCTTTAGGGTCCTTCCCTCTGAAGTTGAAGTGTTAGAGTCCATCTATCTGGATGAACTACAGGTGATTAAAGGAAATGGCAGGTATGTATTCAACTAGGGTATCCAGAGGTATCCTTAGTAACAAGAGGATTCTGTGTAGAATCTGGTTTTACAACACTGCGCCCCTAGATTCAGAGAGAATGTCTCTTGTGTACACAGAGGCTATTCCTTTAATCCACTCTAAAGAAAGAAGCCAGTGCTCACTTCCTCTGCCTGTTTACCCTCCTCCTCCCCAGCCCTTGAGCCCCTGCCCAGTCATATCATGAGTCTCATTTCATGTAACTATAGATCTTCACCGTGGGAGATCTTCATCACTCTGCATCCTGCTACTGCAGAGGACCAGGATTCACAGTATGTCTGCTTTACTTTGGTGCTTCAAGTCCCAGTACAGGTGAGACTCCTGCTATACAGCAGCAAAGGGAAAAAAGAGAGTCCCTGGGGTGGATCACTTTAGCAGTAACCTGTTATTTCCTCCCTGACTAGTATCCCCATGAGGTGCCACAGATCTCTATCCGGAACCCCCGAGGCCTCTCTGATGAACAGATCCACAAGTATGTTGGGCTGTCAGAGCAAAGAAAACTTGGTATGCTACTCTGCCTGCTGAGGAAAGGGGCACACCTAATACTAGCTTTGCTTTCTTTCAGAATCTCACAGACACTGGGCCACATGGCCAAGGCAGGGCTGGGTACTGCCATGCTCTATGAACTCATTGAGGTAAGGTGTACTGGCATGGGAAATGTCTTTCCTTTGACACTACAGAAGTTGCTTGTGTTGTTTTATTTTGCTTTTCTTTCAAAGGAATCCTAACTATATCATATTTGGAGTCATTCCTTTAGTCGTTATTTAGGTAAAGCCTAAATTAATTATTGTTATTATTATTGTTATTTTTTTGGTGGCTGGCTCAGCCTGCCCTGGGGGTGGGGCTGGCACAGCATGTGGTGCCAAGGACCGAACTTCTGTCCCTGCACTTGCCTAAGCTTGCCTAAGCAGGCACTTTAGAATGCTGAGCTATCTCACCAGCCCCCTAAATTAATTTAGAAAGATAACTGTTTATGTTTCAGAAAATCTCACCAAAAGACATGTCAGTAGCTTCATCAAGTTGCCTTTTAAACAATTTTAACAGAAAAGTATAGCTTGCCTTTTTTTTTCCTGCAGTTTCATTACTTTATTGTTCTCTGGGCACTGACAACTTCAAATGGTATAAAATAGTGATTTTGCCTAGGTAGTTTTAGCCATAAATGAACATTGGAAGGCTGGCCATTGGAGCTACCTAGAAAAAGTCCTAGTTCTGTACTTAAGAGAATTTATACCATAGTTAAGGAAACGATCCGCATGAAGCAATATGTAGAGCTATAAATTAATATACACAGATAACTTTTTTTTGGTCTTTTTGAGACAGAATCTGGCTATGCAGTTCAGGCTGGCCTTGAGCTCATTTTGTAGCCCAGGCTGGTCTCAAACTCACAACAATCCCCCTGCCTCAGCCTCCCAAGTGCTCGGATTACAGGCGTGTACCACCATGCCTGACCATAGATAGCTTTTATTGTTTGAGATTAAAACAAATTATTTTTAAGCAAAATAATTAGACTAGAATGAAGGTGAGTGGCCTAGAGTCCAGGAGTGGGCATATTGGAGCACCGTAACACTCCTAGGTCAGGTCTTCACAATGTAACCTTAAACTCTGGAATTCCAGAGTATTAGCTGTTCAAATAATGTATTAAAAGTCACTATGGAGAGGAAAAACAACTTGGACTTTAAAACCAGAAAGATCAGATATGGGGAAGGGGCGGACCATGCAGAAGGATTGGTCACAAGCAGGGGAGCACTGCCAGAACGGGAATGCATATTAACTCCATAACAAGCTGGCTTGTTAGTTACAGTGCAGCCAGTCACTCTGTACACGTGGGAGGAGCAGATAGGCTTGGCTGATAGTTCCTGCCCTTGCCTCTGGGTTGAGCAGTGTTGTCTTTTCTTCTCTCAGAAAGGGAAGGAAATTCTTACAGATAACAACATCCCCCATGGCCAGTGTGTCATCTGCCTCTATGGTTTCCAGGTGGGTTTCTCAGTTGGGGCCTGGGATATGCTGGGGGCGGGCAGAGTACAGCTTGTGGGTGACCACTGATAGAGTGCCTTCCATCCATCCCTGCTCCAGGAGAAGGAAGCCTTTACCAAAACACTGTGTTACCACTATTTCCACTGCCACTGCCTTGCTCGGTATATCCAGCACATGGAGCAAGAGCTGAAAGCTCAAGGACAGGAACAAGAACAGGAACGGCACCACGCTGCCACCAAAGAGGTAAGCCTAGTCAGCCCCTGCTCTCACCTGACACTTTGAGACCTTCATGGCCATTCCCATCCTTCCACTCCAGTGGATTTTCATCTTTTTGGAGTCATACATATCTTTGAAATGAATGGAATTTCACCTTGTCCATAAAGAGTCATCTTTATATATATGTGTACAAAGGGTGATCAAAATACATGGTGAGGGACCAGCGAGAGAGCTCAGTGGACTAAAGCGCCTGCTTAGGCAAGCGCAGGGACTGCAGTTTGAGCCCCAATACCACATGCCATGCCAGCCTCGCACCCAGGGCAGCCTGAGCCGGACATAGAGTCTGAACATAGTGGCACACGCCTGCAATCCCAGTGCTGGGGAGGCTGAAAGCAGGAAGATCATCATAAGTCTGGGCTGTGTAATAATAAAAAATAAAAATACTTGTCCCATTGTTCTTGCCACTTTCTGAAGCTTTTCTGGAAGTCTTTTTGTGTCTTTAAAAGGAATAATAAAGAATACAGTGAATGTTCAATCCATGTGCCATCCAGCAGAAAGGCACACTCATAAAAAGATGATGTCATCCACTTTATTTTTGTTTTATTTATTTTTTTATGTATTTAGTACAGGGTCTACAAGGTTTTACTACACAGATCAGACTCATAGTGATCCTCCTGTTTTCAGCCTCCCAAGCTCTGGGATTACAGGCTTACGTTACCATGCCTGCCCAGTCTCAATCGCTGTTTCAGCACGCCCTGGGGACGAGGCCAGCACTGCAAACCGGGATCGAACCCGGTCGCTGAACCTGCCTAAGCAGGCACTTTAGTCCACTGAGCTACCTGGCTGGTCCCTTATTTATTTATTTATTTATTTATTTATTTTTATTTTTTTATTTATTTATGGGGGGCGGCTCAGCCCACCAGGGGGCGAGGCGGGCTGGCATGTGGTGCTGGGGGATTGAACCGTGGTCCCTGTGTTTTGCTAAGCTTGTTCCAAGTAGGTGCTTTAGACCACTGAGCCATCTCACCAGCCCTATTTATTTATTTTTGAGGCAGGGTTTCACTTCTAGTTCAAGCTGCCCTTAAATGCACAGTGATTCTCCTGCCTCAGCATCCTGAGTGCTGGGATTACAGCATGCACTGCCACACTCAGTCTCATCTCTTATTCACCATTGTCTGGCACTGTGTGACTTCTGGCTCTTCCCCAAAATAAAAATGACCATGAAAAGTAAACACCTTGGGTCAATTCAGCACATTGAGGCAGCCATGATAGCAACTAAAGACATTTGTAAAAGAGGACCTCCAGAACTCCAGTAAGTGGCAAAAGGACTCCTTGCTTCCAGTAATCCAGACCTAAGGGCCAAGGCCTAAATTGATGAGGATGATCTTACATATGTTAGGCGGGCTCCTTACACTTTTCAAGTTGACTTATGTTCATGCCAATTTAATGGTGAGCTGTACCACAATGTGGCACCTGGTCAGAATGAAGTAATAGCCTCTGTGAATGATCTGCAGCTCTAGCCCAGTGAGCCTACTGTGGGCCATGGCTATCCTGTCTCCACAATTGACTTCTTTGACTTTGTCTTTTAATTTTCTGTGGCATGAAGTTAGTTGAAATGAACAATTTCAACTTCATTGAAATTAGAATCACATATGATTTGGTTCATTTAGATTTTTGTGTGCACATCACTGTGATATATATTTAAAACTAATTTCCAACGAGCTTTGTGATAAAAAGAAGAGAATAGCTGTAAATGGAAAAGGGAAATGAGACAGATGTACTCCATGTCAGGTGAAATTGAATACCCAGGAATCTATCCAAGACGTCATGTCAAGGCAGTTGTCCCTATTAGACCATACAAATTTTACTTTTTCCTGTTACATGGAGGAATTAAACTATAAATTCTGGACTGCGAAGTGACCTTACCAACCCTCATGATCAGGGTGCTTAAAGATTTCATTTCTTTTTTTAAATTTTATTTTATTGAGAAACAAATATCAATGAGACAGTTTCAAAACTGATTAATAGGACAGTCTCAATAATTAATACATTGTACGTTGTTATCTTCTTAGTGGTTATTCGTAGTATAAGATGCAGACAGAATGATTTCATTTCTTAGATGCTGGACAAATGCCCATGGGGATCATCTTTGACCATTTCAGCATGACCTTCTAAATTGAAAACCTTGTGGTGGTGCATTCCTGCAATCCAGCAATGGGAAGGCTGAGGCAGGATTGTTGGAAGTTCAAGACCAGTCTGGGCTACCAAGTGAGCTCAAGGCCAGTCTGAACTGCATAGCAAGACCCTGTCTCAAAGAGACAGAAAAAAAAAAAAAAGGAAAAATTGATCTTCCAGCCATATTTATAAAGTCTTTGGGTGGAAAAAAGGCTTTCTGCAGAATTTAAATTTGTGGGAAGTGCAATTTGAAACAGTCTTGCAGTTTAAAAAAAGTGGCAAGAATAATTGGTATTGGAGCAGCAGGGAATATTTCAAGTGCAATTAATGACATTGTCTCTTACTATTTTTTTCTATTTACACATTCCCTTTATCTTTTAATCATATCACACACCTATGGCATGACACTTCCAAGGGTCCCCAGACTTCTCACTTGGTAGCTCCTCCTCTGTCCTACCTCACTGCTGAGCAGATAAGCCTGCGCCCTTCAGTCCCAGTGCTCTGCAAATCAGGATGGCTGCCAGGGAGCAGGGTGTGATTTCTCCTGTTGTTTTAGGAGGCAGTTGGTGTGCATTGTCCAGTGTGCAGAGAGCCCCTCGTGTATGATCTTGAGTCACTGAAAGCAGCCCCTGAACCCGAACAGCCCATGGTAAGGGAACTCCCTTCTCATCTGAGCCAGGATTAATGGCGTTCTCCAAGGCGGGAGGAATGGCATCTTGTCTCCACTGAATGGGATCTCTAGCATTGGGCTTGACCTGCCTAGGACCTTTCCACCAAGCCACAGCCCCACTGGGGCCGACTGTTAAGGCATAAAACCAAGCACCTTGTGCAGCTCTCCTAAGGCACTTCTGGAAAAGTAGAGGTTCAAGTCTGCCACCTTCTCCTGTTTGTTTTTTCCTGCCTGCCATTCTGTTTCCTTCCCTCCAGGAGCTCTATCAACCGAGTGCAGAAAGCTTGCGCCAGCAGGAAGAGCTCAAGCAGCTCTACCAGAGGCAGCAGGAGAGGGGTGGCATCATTGACCTTGAAGCTGAGCGGAAGCGGTATTTCATCAGCCTTCAGCAGGTGAGGAAAGTTTCTCACTTACCCTTAACACCAGTAACCCTCCTACAAATGCCACTCTGCCATAGACATTAGATGCACCTTGTTCTACGCAGGTTATAGGCTAATGGTGTTTGGCTGGTAGTAAGAGAGGGGCCTGCACTTTCTGTCTTTGAGGATCTTTATCTCCCTCGGTATATCTCTTCTCTCTAGGCATCTGCCTCCCTGGAACCTGAGGCAGCGGTAGATGTCTCCAGAGGAGCCCACCCACCACCTGATGCCCTTGCCACAGAACAGTCTACTTCACCAGCTGCCCAGCCCACGCTGCCAGCTCCTTTGCCTGTGGCTACCCAGTATATGTGTGAGAAGATTCCAGGGACTGAGCCAAATGAGCAGAACTTGGGTGAGACTAAGAAAACCATGCTAGATCCCCCTCAGGCCAATCAAGGGTCCTGGCAACAGCCCAATCGGAGGTACCTGAAGGGAGGGGAGTTCTCTGCCACCAGAGGTGCCAGTGATACCCGAGAACTGCCAGTTTCAGAGAGGTCTGTCAAGGAGCCTGTCAACCTGAATCTGGAACCCCAAAATCAAGAGGTTGAAGGTCTTCCCCAAGAAAAAGGACCTGGCAGCAGGCAGGGCCCTCCACCCCGAAGGACTCGCGACTGTGCTCGACGGGGGCGCTCCAAAGGCCGGACACCAGGTTCTTCTTACCCCCGCCTTCCTCGGGGCCAGGGAGCATACCGGCCTGGCGCTCGGCCTGCTACTCGGAAGGACCCCCTAGGTCTGGAGCCTGAGGATGGTTCCTAGCAGTACTGTAGGGGGGAAAGGGAATTGGGGCTGGGAGGGGAACAATAAAGACATTTGGCCTTGTTTGCCTTTCTTTTGCTTAGCAGTTCCTTGTGAAGTATGCCTCTGTGTGTTAGCACGATTGGGATATTGCAGAGTGGCCCCCACCTTCATCCTTTAATCTGTTCTCCCAAGAGAGCAAGGCCAAAAGGGTTTTGACTTCCAGTAGAGTAATGAGTTTCTGGGTAAACTGATGGAGGTTGACAGCTCAGCATAGTCCTAAAGGGGCAAAAATAACCCAACCCACTGGGTGTACCCTCACATGTACACATTTTTGGTGATACTGGGGACTGAACCTTTTTGCAGTAAGCCACATTCCTGACCCGCGACTTGCAAACCCCCAGCTTTTTTGAGAAAGTGTTCCACTGCTGGTCTTGAACTTGACTCAACCTCTCAGGGTACTGTAATGATAGGCATGAACCACCACACCTGCCTGCATATTTCTTATTTAGATGCCCTTAGGTGGAAACATATATTTTCCCCTTTTTTCTAAGATCTCTTCTTCTGTCGTGGGCCATCCCTTATCATCCGTACATATGGTAGCATGACTGACCCTTGTTGGCATCTGTAATGCAGCCCCTGCAAACACAGCACAGCCAGGAAAGAAGGGAAGTCTGAGACCAGAACAGAGTGGCAAGTATTTATTGATTTCTTAAGAAAAGAGAGCTGAGTGTGGCCTGGCCAATCACCTCAGAGACTCAACATTATGAATTGCCCCTGCAGGGTCATTTTTATACAGCATGAAATAGCCCTGTACCTGGGCAGGACTAATCTGGGTTGTAGCTTGAAGGACATGTTCTGCAAAAGTCTCAGCCAAGGAAGGTGTTTGGCCTGGATAGAACCTCTGGAACATCTGCATCAGCTGCCAGTGTGAGCAGTAGCCCACATACTCCTTAAGATCTACTCGTCCGGGGCGTATGAGGGCAGGGTCCAGCCTCAGAGGAAAAGCAGAGTTATAAGCAACAGTCCTAATGGAACCCCCTGCAAAGGATAGTCACTTCTATCTCCTGGTTCTCCCAAGATACAAATCATCTGGAGTCTTGTCTCGCTCCTTACCTGTCAACATGGTTTGTGGTCATAAACACAATGCGTGCCTCAGTAGAAGCCACACCATCTAAAGCATTAAGCAGCCCACTGAAGGTGAGACGACCTAGACCTTGGTATTTCACAGGGTCTGGGGAGAGACAGATAGGGAAGCTAAATGGTCACAGCACCACTCAGAATAAACATACCCACCATGGTTCCCTACTCCACAGTACCTTGTACTGCCAACCCAAGTACCCTCCATCAGCCTTCTGGATTTTTATTTTCTTATACTGTGCCTCACTGTCCTCATTTAAAACCATTCCCCATCCCCAGCACTTTCACTTACTCTCTGCAGCCAAGTCTCGGCTGAGAAAAGCAGCATCCACATCCTCCAGGAGCACCAGGCTCTGCTGTGGGGCCACACTCAGCAGGTGGTTGAGCCGGTCGTCAGATAGGCTAGAGTCCGTGAGACTCAGCAGGCAGATGCTGTATTCCAGTTCTCCAGCCAGGGCTGTGCTATAGGCCATGGTATGGCAGAAGGTAACAGGCAACCTGGGGACTCTTCCTTGGGTCCAACTGCTTTTTGCCCCAGTCCTAGGAGTTGTCTCAAAGGGCCTGTCTCTTTCACAACCCATGCAAAGTTCTTTCTCATGTTTATCTTGCTTCATGGTCCCTAGATTAATTTCCCTCTCCAACCCCATCAGCTCACTTTTACCACAAAGGCTAAGTTTCACAGGGCTAAGAGAAATTGTGACTACTCACATAAAACTGCTCTTTCCACAACCAGGGGGCCCATAAAGCAGATAGCCACGTCTGTAGGGAATACCTACGGATATAGCCAGGAAAAACAAGACCTAAGAAAAGTGAATCATTACTCTGCTCCCAGTGTCCACATTCATCCCCAGCCCTGTCCCATACTGGCCTGGTGATTTCTGAAATTGTCTGCATAGGCAACTTTTCTTTTCCCTTCACCAGAAGTGTCTGGGACTTGAGCCAGAGACTACCCCCTCTCTGCTGAAACAAAGTGGTCGCAAACAGCCTAACCCTGACACTAACTAGTTCTCACCTCTGTCGATGTACCATTTAGGGTTATCAATGAATTCCCGGATGTCTCTGACAATTCGATCAGCCACACCCTGCTGTAGAACCACAGAACTCAGGGGCCGCCGTCGGCGTGGATAGCCAAAGGAGCGCCATTCAGAGCCCACAGCTGTGTACATCACTGTCTTCCCTTCCTCCTGTTGCAAGGCTAGCTCTCGAGCTGGGAGGGCAGAGATAAGACAAAGTCAGTAATTCTCTTTACCACTGTTGATTCTTCACCAAAATGGCCTCCTCCTGGTCCCCTGCTCAGATGGGCGCCAATCCTCTTAGCCCTCCTCTCCAAACTACCCTTGCTCTGATGTCCAGTGCCTCCATCCCTGCATCCCCCCCCATAAAGTCCTCCTATGCTATCCCACACCTTCCTCAAGGATGTTGAAGAAAATCTTGCGGTCAGTGCCCAGGGCTGTGAAGGTAACAGATTCCCAAGGAGTACCCGTCTGCAAATCTATCATCTGCATCTCTCGGCTTCGTTCTACCCGGATCCACTTTCCCTGATACCTGAATAAGAATGGCCAAGCAGGTAAGTGAAGGAGAATGTGACAAACCTAGGCTTCTATATTCTCCTTTTCTACTCAGAGCCCTCCCTGGCTCCCAACCTTACCAGATGAAATGGTTCCCAGGGCTGGGAACAAACTCAAACTTGGTAGAGATGCGGCCACTCTCATGCTGAAGGTATGAAGTCTCGACACTGAGGTGCTGAGTACGGGAACTGTGTCGGGTGAGCCAGCTAAGCAACCAACCATAGCTCCTGTCTCGAGCAGGCACTTCCAGTGTAATCATGTAATGCCGCCGAAATGCCACCAGTCCCAGTTGAGCACCCTTCCGGGCCAGGGCTAAGGCTGTGCCCACACCCACAAGCCCAAATCCAGCCCCAAAATAGGGATTGTCCTTCAGGGCTAGAAAAAAGTCTGAAAGTGGCATCTTGAAAGGGAAACACCAAAGCCTACAGGCTGTGAGGCATTATCTAAACCTAGGGGTGGAGAGCAGTAGAGATGGACAAAACACAAGTTTAGTTTAGAAACTAGAACCCACCATGTCCCTAGCTTTTGTCCTACTCCCTCCTGCAGAAGCAGGAAGGTCAGCACTACTCTGTGCTTTAATATTCTCTTTGTGGAGGGCAAAGCTGGTGTTAGAATACAAGGGCCAACATCTCAGGCCCTTCATTCCATTTTGCCTTTCATCAGCTTACTCTATCTGTTTCCTAGAGGAATGTGTTTGAAGATTCTTTAGATCCAAGGCAGCAATGTAACTGGCTTCACAAAAGGGTAACAGAATCTGTGTGGAGCCTGGAACCTACTGAGATAGTGAAAGGCCCACTGCCTAGAGTTAGCAAGGGCAGCTCTTCCCTGGATCTGTAGGTGATCACATGTCCTTCAAATATCCTGTCCTTTACACACCTAATTCCTACTGTCCTGTTTACAGTAAGTCCTGGACTTATAAATATTCAAGTTGCAAACTTACAGATATGAACAAACCTCACATTAGGAACATTCAGATGTAAACAAATCCCAGAGGTAGCACGTGTGTCTGCTGGACATAGTTACACTTGAGCTGCTGTGTGCTTACTGTGCAGTGACTGTGTACCCTAGTACAGTGCCTAATCAGAGCTTGGGCTGTCTGGAAGCAAGAGGAAAAGCAGTGGTGTTGTGGAGGGGTCTGCTAGGAAGCACAAAGCAATGTACATTGTATATTTGTGTCAAAGCTGTATAAGACTCACTTCGTCAGACTTAGGAACCAAGCTGACTTATGAATGTTCCCCAGGAACAGAATTTATTCCTAAACCAGGGACTTACTATATGTTCATTGCCTTCCACCTAAACGGTCTTTAAATTTTTATTGGCATGGCATTTTAATGAGTCCAGCTCTTGCATCACATCACTAAACAGCTATACAGAGATTTAAAGTTTGCTTCATGAGAATTGGCTTCAATTTATATTACTCCCTTTTCCAATGCTTTCAATGTCTGGCTCCCTACAGAACCTGACCGATATATACAAACTCAGCCTGGTACTTGAGGACCTCCATAAGAAGGCATTGAACTGTTTTTCATGGCTTAGCTCCTAATGATGCCCCCCCAACAAATATGCAAAACATCTCCCACCTCCTCGCTCCTGCTGCTCTCTTGGCTCGGAATCCCCGTTCTTTATTCTTTCCATTCTGCCCATCTATTTCTCCATAAAGCCGTTCCTAAATTCAACCCCAAAAGACGTGGTAGGTCCAATTGTAAAAAAATAATAATAAAAAATAAAAGACCCTGAGAGATAGCCAAACTGTTTCTAGCGCATCTCTCCGACAGCCCTCCTTACCCACCCGTGCCATTCCGCCAGCCGGGTGCCCGACACGAAGGGCTGTGAATTGACAGCAGGGACCTCTGCTGAGGTTTGGAGAGCTGGGATCCAAAATTCCAAAATACCTATGCATCGAAGGGTACAGACAAAGCTCTTCTCTTCCTCAATCCTTTCCAGACACCCAGAAGGCCCTTCCGAACAGCGGCTCACGGTTCCGAGAACGTGGTTTGGAGTACTTGGTCACCCCACCCCCTTACCGCCAAGGCTCTCTGGCCCTAGGACTCGATGGTCTCACCCCTCGGCCCTAGAGTGTAGCTCCGCTCGTCCCGCCCCCTAAATCTCCCAGCTACTTCCTGCCACGCCCACCGAAACGACTGTGCCTCTCTGTCCCACAACTCTCGATGGTCCTCCTTGCGCTCCAGGGTTACGGGAGCGACAAGGACGACCGAGGGAAGGAAAGAAACCATAGAATACCCACTGGCCTACCAGGGAAGTGTGGCTCCACGTGCCGGATGTTCTAGAGGGGGACGGGCCCGGGGCGGTCACACAAAAGGAGCCCTGGGAGGCCGCTCCAGCCGCTGTCTACCATAGAGATGCGGCTCCCGCTGGCCCTGTCTCCTGAGGTGAGTGAGCCGCCACGGGGCGTGAACTGGGAGGAAGTGGAGGTGGAGCGAGCTGGAGGCAAAAGTTCCTCGAGCCCAGGATGAGGGTGGGCCTGGGCGGCGGGAACCAGTGGGAGGAGGTGCTCTGGGGAGCGCTCCTGTGAGCGGGCCCCGGCGTCTGTCAGCAGCAGCCCGCGCCTTAGACACGATACAGCGCTGGACCCCGCCCGGGTCCCTGCTGCCTCTCCTCAGGACCGCAGTCATGACGACGCGTGGTCCCCCCAAGGCTTGCAGGCTACAAAATGCCGTTCCCCTTCGCTGGCTTTCTTGATCCAGCCTGACAATGTGGACACTGACATCGCCTCCACTTTACAGATAGGAAAGCTGAGGCCCAGAGAAGCGTGGCGGCTGCATCTGTCCGAAGCCACACGGTGAATCAGAGCTCAGAGGCAGGTGGTAACCCGGGAGCCTGGGGTAGTTTCCCTGGCCTTCCCTCTCCCTTGCTTTTATCCTTCCCCTTCCTTATTGCCCTTGCTTCAAAGATAGGCACATTTCTTCCTATGCCCACTTTGCTGCTACCTCTCTCGCTTTCTCGCAGGTGAAGGTTCTCAGTCTACAGGGCGCTGCGTTCCTCTTGGCTCTCACCTCCTAGAAGCTAGAAGATTGCCCAGAGCAGCGATAACAAGCAGTAAGTGGAGGCTTACCCCCTCAGCCACAGAAATATATATCCTGCTTCCTGAATACACTATTTTTTTGTTGTTTAGTTTTGTTTTTGGATTTTTGTTGGTTTGGTTTGTTATTTTAGAGACAGGGTCTTGCTATGTAGTTCAGGCTGGCCTTGAACTGACTGTGTGGCTCAGGCTGGCTTCTAATTCATGGCTGTCCTCCTGCCTCAGCCTTGTGAATACGGGGATTACATATATGCACCAACAAGACACCCAACTGATCAGCTGTTTTGACTAGAAACATTTTGGAGAATAAGGAACATCTGTTCATACCTTAAATTTCTGTGACTCAGTTTCATGAGGTAATTATTGTTCAAATTAATTGCAAAATTTTTTCAGCTTAAACATTTTAACCAGGTATAGCTGGACATGCCATTCATTTCTCACATATGTTTCGGTTTGAGGCCTTAATGGCAGATTTCTTCAGATGTGATGACTTATGTCTGAGGAACTACATATAATTCAGTTGTACTTTGTACCTGGGTACCAGATGCCTAATATCACCCGGATGCAGCTCAGTGTTTACTAATCGTTCATCAGAATTCTGTGTTCATGGAAGTGATAACGTCAGGTTAAATACTCAAAAAGCTCCACATTTAGGTGGCAGACTAAGAGGTAAACAGTAGTGCAGTGTGACACACTGGGGCTGAGGCTGTGATACAGCCACCAGGACCCTGCAAAAAAGAAAGTTGAGTATTAGGAAGCCTTCATTATGGAAATGACTTTTTTTTTTTTTTTTTTGCAGTACCAGGGATTGAACCTGCCTGATTGTCAGGCAGGTGCTTATTCTTCTGAGCTATCTCCCTGGCCCATGGAAATGGCATTTGTGCTGCTTCTTACAGTTAGGAGTTGGTTGCCAGACAAGAGAGAGAAGGGGAAAAGGCACATTAAGCTGCAAGAGGTAGAAGGGGGCAAGGGTGTACAACTAAAGGAGGATGGTGGGTCTGGAGCATGACAAATCATGTGGTTCCAGGATCTCAGGGGAGAGACAGAATTATATCCGGAAACCTCAGTGGAAGTCAGGTGGCAATAGAATGGCCTTTTCCCAACACTGAGGAATAGGGAGATCACCAAGTAGTAAGGAGACCTTTGAGATCTTTTGACCCTACAGAATTTTGTTGCAGATAAAAAAATTGAAAGGCCAGCTATGGTACACTTACAAGAGGCAAGAGGATTGCCATGAACTGAAGCAAGGACTGCTTGGGCTACATAGTGAGACATTGTCTCAAAAAAACAAGCTGGGCATGGTGACACACACAGCATTCAGGAGGCTGAGGCAGGAGGACTGTTGTGGGTTTGAGACCAGCCTGGTCTACAAAATGATTTGACTAGGGCTATTTAGTAGCAAAAAATAATCTACAGTCATTAATATGTTAGCTTAAAATTATTGGCTCTCTCCTAATATTAACCCTTTTTAAACTTTATTCTCATTTATTCTCTTTGTTCTGAACATTCTGTAGGTAGGTACTGAGCTATGTATATATACTAAACATATTTTGTCTTTATTCTCCTTGGCTTGTCAGCATTTAAGAGGCCACAGCACACTGGTCAGTGGTGATGGCAGACACTGCACTGGATTCACAGCCAGTCAACAGCACTGGAGAAATGGATGGACTGTGTCCCGAGCTATTGCTGATTCCCCCAGCTCTTTCTAACCGCGGAATCCTGGGGCCCATCCCAAATACCTGTCCTGGGGACACTGAGCCAGGCTGCCTGCTGGTAGAGGCCACAGCTACTGAAGAAGGCCCAGGAAACATGGAGATTATAGTAGAAACAGTACCTGGAACCCTGTCCTCAGGAGCTTCTGAAGAGAGCTCAGGTATGTAGTTTTCTAGCAGGCTAGTGGGACAAGCAACCCTAAGGCTTTATGTGTGCTATTTTTGAACCTTCTGTATGAATGTGATGAGAACATGAGCTAACGTGCTATTTTTGTACTTTGAGATGTTGTAATTGGGTTTGCAGTTGGTGCCTGTTGATGGAAGGCTGGCAAAGTAGTGCATAACCTTATACCAAGCATTTGACAAAGCCTGTCCTACAAGGGCTTCATGTCCACTAGGCAGCATCCAGAAGAAGTACACCATTCTGATACATCTGCCCAACTCTGGCTTTTCCTTACTCTTACAATTCTTGGAAAGTCTTGTCCCCCACATTGACCGTACCACAAAGGAATGGCAACCAGGAGTTGGGCAGAAGGCCCAGCCTGTCTCTACCACTGGGGTCTTGGCAGAGCTTTACAGAGGTAATTGATCTTTCCCTGCCCTAGTTTCATGTATATTTCACTCATCCAAAGCATGCTGTTAGGGGGCTGGGGATTTAGCTCAGCATAGAACACTTGCCTAGCAAGCTGAAAGCACTGGGCTCGGTCCTCAGCACCAAAACCAAAACATAAACTTCTAAAATGTACGCTATTAGGAAGACTTGAGTATTTATACTTATCCTTTTTTTTTTTTTTTAATGGAACCGGGGATTGAACTCAGGCCCTTGTACTTGCCAGGCAAGCACTTATTCTACTGAGCCAGCTCCCCAGCCCCCAACTTATTCTAATAGAAAAAAATCTATCCTTTCTACTTCCTGTATCTTCTTCTTAGGAAGCTTCCTTGTTTTTTTGACTGCCATCCTCCAGCTACAGCTGTCACTACTTCCCCTGACAGTGTAATATGGTGACATTTTGGGGGGAAATTAGCCAATTTGACCATTTAATATGTTTAAACTAATGTGTGATGAATAAGGTGGGGAAAGCCTAGGAAAAAACGTTTTTATCCTCTTAACAGTTTATAGCAAGTGTCATTCAGGGACTACATTTGTTTATGTACTGACATCCTGTGTGTTGCTCAAGCAGGTACCATTTCAGCCAGTTCTTCTATTGAATAAATTTGGTGAAATATAATTTCCTATTATGCTGTGTTATAAAAATTAATGGAAAAAATATACAAGTTTGATCTTCTTTATTTAATTGAACTGGTAAGAAGTTAATATATAAGGAAGAGCTAATTTTAAAACTCAAAGAGCTCCTCAATAAGAAAAACATACCTTGTGAGGGGTGCGTGTGTGTGTGTGTGTGTGTGTGCATGCGTGCGTGTGTGCATGTGCATGTAGACAAGTTCTCACTGTGTAATTTAGGCTGGCCTTAAATTCATTTTGTAGTCCAGGCTGACTCAAACCTGCCACAAATCCTGCCTCAGCTTTACAAGTGCTGGCTTAAAGGCATGCACCACCACACCTGGCTGAAAAACAAATGTTTTTAAAATTATTGTTGCTAGGACTGGCAATATAGCTCAGCGGACTAAGCACTTGCTTAGGTAAATGCAGGGCCCAGGGTTTGATCCCTGGCTCTATATGCCATGCCAGCAACTGAGCCAGTGATGGAGTCCAGGCATGGTGGCGTGCGCCTATAGTCCCAGCACTAGGGAGGCAGAAATCAGGAGAATCACTACGAGTCTGGACTGTGTAATGAGACCCTGCACATACAAAAAATTCCTGTTGTTGTTTATTTGTTTTCTTGAGATAAGGTATGGCTATCTAACTCAGGCTGGCCTCAAATTCTCAGCAGTCCTCTTGCTTCAGCCTCCCGAGTGCTGAAATTATAAACTTACACCACCCTACCCAGCTAGTTTTTGTTTTAAATGGGGGGAATATGCATGTAATTCATTAAAAAATAAATATAGTCAGTAACCATATGGAAGTTTGCATAATCTTACAAAAATAAATTCTAATTAAGCATAGCCACACGATACATTTTTTTCAGCTTTGGCAAAAATTAAATACTTAAAACATAATACCTAGTGTTGATGAGTCTGTGAGGAAATATACTGTCTTATAGCTTGTGAACACTGTATAATAATCTGTTTATTTTTTAATTTTTTTTAACATAATCTTTTGAAAGTCAGTTTAAGCTAGGTTTGGTCATACACAGCTGTAATTCCAGTACTCCGGACGCTAAGGCAAGAAGATCATCACAAGTTCCAAGCTAGTCTGGGCTACATAATGAGTTCAAGGCCATCCTGAACTACTCAGCGGGACCCTGTCTCAAGCTCCCACCACCCAAAAAAAAAAAAGAAAGAAAGAAATTCAGTTTAATTACATAGCCAATTTTATAGTGTGTATACTCTGACCCAGAAATTTCACTTTGGGGATCTGTCTTAGAGAAAGATACATCAATTAGAACAAAATTTCATTTTGATTGACTGCTTTCTTTCTTTCTTCTAGGAATAAACTCAGGACCTTGCACTTACTAGGCAGGTTCTATGCCACTGAGTTACATCCCTGGCCCATTTTAATTTATTGTTGTTTTTCTGTCTTGTTTTTGAAGAGTCTTGCTATGTAGCCCAGGCTGGGTTGAACTCTCCCTGATCCTCCTGCCTCAGTCTCCTGTGAGTGCTAGGATTAGAGACGTATGCCACCACACTCAGCCCATTTTGGTTTATTAATGTTCTGAAATGCTATGAACTAAACAAAAAAAAAAAAAAAAGATTATCTATGCACTCATGAGTAAATATATCTTTGATATATAGCAAGTGAAAAAGAAAGGGGAAAAAAAAAAAAAAAAAAAAAAAAAAGATTATCTATGCACTCATGAGTAAATATATCTTTGATATATAGCAAGTGAAAAAGAAAGGGGAAAAAAAAGCAAATTGGCAGAACAATGACCCCAAAAAAAGCCAGACACGGGAGGCTGAAACAGGAGGATTGTTTGAGTACAGAGGGCCATCTGTACAACGTAACAATTCCCTGGTTCAAAAAAAAAAAAAGAAAAGAAAAGCAACAGGGGAGATAGCTAAGTAGAATAAGCACTTGACTGGCAAGCACAAGGGGCAAGGGCCTGAGTTCAATCCCCCGTTCTGCCAAAAAAAAAGAGAGAGAGAGAGGGAGGAAAGGAAAGGGAATCAAGAAATCTGCAAGGTGCAGACCAGACTGTTTTATTGAGAGTGGCTGTATACACTTCTTTTTTTT
>NW_004524672.1:10411277-10417952 GCF_000260255.1 Octodon degus
TGGCATGTGGGGCTGGGGGATTGAACCGCGGTCCCTGTGCTTTGTTTAGCTTAGCTTGTTCTAAGTAGGTGCTTTAGACCACTGAGCCATCTCACCAGCCCTGTATACACTTTTGTATCGTTGTATTGAACATTTTAAATTTAAAAAGAGAGAGAAAAGTGGCCTGCAGAATGAAAGTGGGACAAACCTGGGCTTGAGTCATGAATGGCTGTGCCACTCACAAACATGATGGCCTTACTCTTGTGGAATCCCATGTCCACCTTCTCATAGGTCAGGTGGAGGACCAAAAGAGCATTATCAGGGCTATGCTCATTGCTTTTATCATTTCTTGTTGTTATTTTTTGTGTTTTCTTGTTTTAGTTTTTTGAGACAGGGTCACACTATGTAGTTTAGACTGGCCCTAAACTAAACTAACTCATTGTGTAGCCCAGGCTGGCCTTGAACTTGAGGCCATCTTCCTACCTCTGCCTCCCAAGTGCGAGGATTAAAGCCATGTGCCACCATTCCTGGCTGCTTTTTGCTGTTAAAATGTAAGCAGTGTCTACAGACATGCCTCAACTCTTCAGAAGAATGTTCTCCATTATAAACTCCTGTGCCTTTGAAAAACTTTTTTTTTTTTTGGCGGAACCAGGGATTGAACTCAGCCCCTTGCACTTGCCAGCAAAGCACTTATTCTACTGAGCTATCTCCCCGGGCCCTGAAAATCTTTTTTACAGAATTTCAAAATGACACTTTCTCTTTTCTTTCTTTTTCTTTTTTTCTTTTTTCTTTTCTTTTTTTTTTTTTTTTTTTTTTGGCACTGGAGGATGAATCTAGGACTTCAACATTAAGCTACATTCCTGGCCCTTTATTATTTTTTGTTTTGAGACAAGGTCTTGCTAATTTGTCCAGGCTGTGCTTGAAATTATGGTGCTCCCAAAGTACTAGGATACAGACGTGTGTTACCAAGTCCAGCTATCCTCTATATTACAGATATTCATTCTAGTTTATTATAGCCCAATTTTTGAAATGTTTGTTTGTTTAAATCAGGGTCTTGCTATGTAGTCAGGCTAGACTTGAACTCACTATGTAGCCACAGCTGGACTCAAACTCAGAGATCCCTCTTCCTCAGCCCCCTTAGTACTGGGATTGCAGGCGTGTGCTACTATACCCAGAAGGAAGTTTCTAATTTTTGTTTCAGGCAAAATATATTGACTTTTCTAATGCTTTCTGGATATAATCATTGTTTATTCATTAAACACCCATCTTGTGCTAGATATTTTGCTAGACACTAGAAATCCTAGTACTAATGCCAGTTCCTGACCTGTTGGCTTACAGTCCAGGTCCAAAGCCAGATTTGAAGTCCATCTGCACTCCTTGAATGGGAAAAGACTCACCTGCATTTCTACTAGTAACTAGCTCCTAGAGTCTCCTTCCGTCTGATTCTCTGCCTTTCTGTCGGTCCTCTGCCTGCAGGTGTCCTGGTAAAAGTGGTGGAGGTATACTTCTGTGAGCGCTGTGAACAGAGCTTCGCAGAGCCCACTCTGCTGTCCCTGCACCAGTGCACTGAGACCAATATACCACCTGTGCAGGGGGTTGCCAGCACCTCATGCTCTGTAGAGCTGCCAGCCAGCAACCTCACCCTTCATGGCCCCCTGCAGGGTAAAAGCTCAGCAGATAGCCCCCTACCATGTCCTGTATGTAGACAGGAGTTTGCCCAACTACAGGCCCTGAAGAGCCACTTCAAGATTCACCGGACCACTCTTGACACCTTCTGCTGCCCGGAGTCTGGCTGTGTGTTCTCTGCTGAAGATCGTAAGGGTCTGCAGCACCACCTGAGGCAGACCCATGGAGTGGTTCCTGTGTCATGTTCTTTCCGAGGCTGCCCCCTGCTTTTTGGGAACCAGCAGGGCATGGAGTTGCACCGGCAGGCCCATTACCCATTCCACTGCACCCATTGCAGCTTCATGGGCTCCAACATCAAACTTTTTCGGCAGCATCAGCGAAGCCATGGGGCTGGGACACAGGAAGAACTTTCTGCTGTCCAGGGACTTCCATCCCAGGAACTACTGCCAGGTATGAAACCTACTGCCCTACCTGGGATATAGCAGGAGTTGATCTAACAGGAAAGACAGTTGTTTCCAATACCATGATTGTGCACGAGTATTCAGAAACCTAGAGAGTAGTTTAGGGCAGAACTACTGAATGGCATGAGAAAACATCTTGGAAACCTTGAACCAGTCAGAATATATGGAAGAAAGAGTGAGTCTTTGTCTGTGACATTGAGTAAAATGTGACTTAGGCTATATGTGGCCTAACATTATTTATACAATATTCTCTACTGACCCATTTTAGGATGGGCTTTATGAGGGCAGAAGTGAAAGTGGGTGGTAGATAGAATGCTTAAACTCCCTTTAGAACAAGTGGGATTTGGCAGGAGAAGCTGGGATTATTTTAAAAGGAAACCTTCCAGGGAGGTGGTGCTTTATTGATTCTTACTCCTCTTGGTCTCAGAAAACAACAAAAACCCCAGCAAGGGGTGAGTGAGTGGAAGAGCAGGAGGAATAAAGAAAACAGGCCAGAAGAGGACAGCATTGTGATGAGAGAACTTGGCTTGCTGAGACCCACTTGAGCTCTAATTCCTAAAGGGAAGATCTTTTTCCTGGGCACTAGTCATACCTCTTTGCCTTACTGAGGCAGCTGTGGGAAATAAAAGAGATAGATTTGAGGGGTAAGGTATGACAATGGCTTACTGAGGTGGACTTCTCAATAGAACAGTTGAGTGATCAGTGTGTTCACCTTCACTGAATAAAAGCTCACTGGCCCTGGGAACCTGAGCCACCAAAGTGCAGTTTACCTTCTACCTCTCAGACCTACCCCTGTCCCAGGGACCTCAAAGCTCTTACCTTAAGGGGCCTCTGGCTAATGTTTTCTGAGGTTTGATTTACTTTAGACTGGATTATTACTGATAGCTTATCTCCTGATCCTTATCCCTTCTCAAGTGGGAATACATTTATTTACTTACAACCCAAGATTCCTTTCCACTAAAAGGGGAGGAGGGTGATTCTATTAGCCAGTAACTGAAAGTTCAAGCTTTCAGTGCTATCATTGGCTTCCATAAACTTCATCAAGATTTATGTGTCTCCATCTCCCAAACTGTGTCCAGCAGAGGGAGACCATTTAGAGGAAACGGGTCCATCTTTGCCTGGACAGGATTCAGCTGAGGAGGAGGAAGTAGAAGACGATGAGGAGACTGAGACCCAGAAAGACTCCCAGAAAGCCTTGGATAAAGGCCAGCAGGCTCAACAGTTGGAAGGTAATGACATTTCTAGGTGGTGCAGGCTCAACAGTTGGAAGGTAATGACATTTCTAGGTGGTGGAGAGAGGTGAATAGCAAAGCGCATGGCATTGAGGCTCTCAGGTCTGGTTTTCTGAGCTTTGGTTCAGATCCTTCTATTCTTTCTATTCTACATTGATTCCAAAGTCAAGATCTGCTAGTTGTGGTGGCACATGCCTGTAGCCCTAGTTACTCAGGAGGCTGAAACAGGAGGATCACTTAAACAGAAGAGTTTTAAGACTAGCCTGGACTAACAAGACCCTATCTCAAAAAAAAAAAAGTCACCTGTGTGTGGCAGCACATGCCTATAATACCAGTATTATGGTACACTAAACCTGGAAGGTCAGAAGTTTGAGTGCAGCCCAGGCAACTTAGCAAACCTGTCTTGAAAAAAAATTTTTATTAAAAAAAAAAATTAATGATGTAGCTCAGTGCAGTGGGTCTAAGCTTAATCCCCAGTACCAACAAAAAAAAAAAAAAAAGAAGGTCAAGATTTGGTGGGTCCCATATTCCCAGCATTTAGGATGCTGAGGCAAGATGATTGCCATAAGTTTGAGGCCAGCCCAGGCTCCATAGTGAGTTCAAGACCAGCCTGGGCTACAGAGTATGACCCTATCTCAAAACTTTTTTTTTTGAGACAGAGTCTTGCTATGCAGTTCAGGCTGGCCTTGTGCTCACTTTTGTAGCCTCAGGCTGGTCTCGAACTTGCAAGGATCCTCCTGTCTCAATCTCCTTAGTGCTGGGATTACAAGCATGTGCCACTACACCCAATTCTGGGCCAGCACGGCATACAGGCCTAGGGATCAAACTTGGGATCTTGTAGTTGTGAGCTTAGGTGCTTATGCCTCTGCGCTATCTCCTCAGCACATAAAAAAAACTTTAAAAAACAAAAATGGTTTTTTGAGTTAAGATGCTGGTCACACAGGGTCACGATAGTTTTCTCTTTTGGACTTTTTTTCTCTGTTGCGGCAAAGGATGGGTGGTGTTCATAGTACTAAGATGCTAGAAGTTATTGATGATCAGCATTCTGTTTGCTGGCAGTAAGCCTGCTAGGACTCTTCCGAACCTTTGCTTCCCATGTTTCCAGTTCAGTAGGACATCTGAGACCCATCCCCAGAGAGCATGCTCACTACCAGATGAAGAGGAAAGATGTGATTGTACTTACTACCAGTCCTGTTTACCCACCAGCTCAGTGAACCAAAAGAATACTTACCCTTCTTCCCTTTGGCTCATTCATTTTGGGGCACATTTGCCTCTAATCAACCCTACTGAGCCAGCACGAGGGCAGCAAGAGAATAGTGCTGCATCCAGATTGTTCTCCTGAGTAGCTCCAAATAGAAGTTCAGGAACAGTGGGTGACTAGGGGAAGCACTTCAAACAGGCCACAGCAAAGTCTGAGAAGTTCTTGTGGCTTGGTTTCTCTTAATGCTTGAGTTTCTCTTCCCTTCCTTGAGACTATAGTTTTAAAACTGTTGTTTAGTTTCCTTGATAGGAAAGCCACACGGTATTTGTGTCTGGCCAAATTGTAGCTTTTCCATCATTTGCCTGCCCCTGATCTACTGAAAAATCTCACTTCTAACCCTCTGTATTCCATTTCCTCAGGAGATGTGGCTTCTGGCTCTGAGTCTCTCTTCAAGACACACATGTGTCCCGAGTGTAAGCGCTGCTTTAAGAAGCGTACCCACCTAGTGGAACACCTCCATCTCCACTTCCCAGATCCCAGCCTTCAGTGCCCCAACTGCCAGAAGTTCTTTACCAGCAAGAGCAAACTGAAAACCCATCTGCTGCGGGAACTGGGTGAGAAGGCCCACCGCTGCCCACTGTGCCACTACAGTGCAGTGGAGAAGAATGCACTCAACCGCCACATGGCCAGCATGCACGAGGATATTTCCAACTTCTACTCAGACACCTATACCTGTCCTGTCTGCCATGAAGAGTTCCGCCTCAGCCAGGCCCTCAAGGAGCACCTCAAGAGCCACACGGCAGCAGCTGCAGCAGAGCCATCTCCCCTACCTTGTTTTCAGGAGGGCTGCAACTACGCAGCCCCTGACCGCAAGGCATTTGTAAGGCACCTGAAGGAGACCCATGGGGTACGGGCTGTGGAGTGCCGCCATCACTCTTGTCCCATGCTCTTTGCCACAGCTGAAGCTATGGAGGCCCATCACAAGAGCCACTATGCCTTTCATTGCCCCCACTGTGACTTTGCCTGTTCCAACAAGCACTTATTTCGCAAACACAAGAAGCAAGGCCACCCAGGCAGTGAAGAGCTGCGCTGCACCTTCTGCCCCTTTGCCACTTTCAACCCAGTGGCCTATCAGGACCACGTAGGCAAGATGCATGCTCATGAGAAGATCCACCAGTGCCCTGAGTGCAGCTTTGCCACTTCCCACAAGAGAGTGCTCATCCGACACATGCTGCTGCATACCGGTGAGATGGCTTCCATCCTCATGATAACTCAGTAACAGCCACAGTGCTAATGATGCAGGGCCTCACATACATTGATTCCTGGACACAGATCTAGTATCCTTAATTTACAGATGAGCCTTAAGTTGAATGTCATTCACTTGAGAAAGTGGCCAAGGCACAGTACCTGCCTGGCAAGTGTGAGGGCCTGAGTTCCATTCCTGGTACCCACCAAAAACATTAAAAAAAAAAAAAAATTAAAGCAATAAAATATTAATTATCAAAAAAAAAAGAAGAGGGACCAGGGAGATAGCACAGTAGAATAAGTGCTTTGGCAAGCACAAGGGCCTGAGTTCAATCTCTGGTTCCAAAAAAAAAAAAAAAAAAAGTATTCAAGCTTGAATCTAAACCCAAGTAATATTACTGTAGAGCCTGTGCTCTAAGTGATAAGCTTTTGTGCCTCACCTTTAAGGCCCTGTCCAGTGCTGCTGACCTATAGTCAGGTGGGTTGTTGAATATCTCGCCTGTTAAAAGTAAAGGAACCCATAGGGCTGGCCAGGTAGCTTAGCAGATTAAAGCACCAGTTTAGGCAGACACTGGGACTAGGGTTCAATCCCTGGTGTGCGTGCTGGCTCTGCCACCAGGGCGCACTGAGATGGCAGTTGAGACTAGGCGTGGTGTGCATGTACCTGTAATCCCAGCACTTGAGAGGCTGAAAACAGGAGGATCACCATGAGTCTGATCTGTGTAGTGAGACGCTATAGAGCCTGTATTAAATACATTTAGAAAAAAGAAAGTAAAGGAACCCAGTTAAGGACAGATGTCTTCCTTTCAATTCAATTCAAGTGTGGGAGTGTTCTTTGAGAGATAGGAGCTGAGGGGACTGAGACATGCATGCACATTGTGTTTGCAGCTGTGGTATCTACGACATGGAAATAGCAGAAGTGTTTTTTTTT
>NW_004524672.1:10418332-10440842 GCF_000260255.1 Octodon degus
TTTGTTTTGTTTTTTTGCTCTGAATGCCCTCAGGCATGGTTTGTCTGGCTGGAGTGTTGGGGGAGTCGAACTACAGCAACCTGAGGCTCACAGCTTTGTGGAAGCAGCCACTTAAAGAACTGAGCTATGGCCAGGCCCCCTACGACATGGAAATAGGATCATTCCCAGTGACCTACAAGTTGTACTTATTTCACATCAGTGTGTGTGTGTGCATTAGAGATTGGACCCATGGTTTTGTACATACTAAGACAAGCACTGTACCACTAAGCTACAGCTTCAGGCCTATTTTTTTCTTTTTTTAAGATTGTGTCTAAGTTGCCCAGTTTGGCTTCAAGCTTTTATTTCTCTTGTCTCAGCCTCTGGAGCAGCAGGATTATAGGCATGTGCCGTCACAGTTCATATTCTTAGTTGGTTATCAGCATCACTAAGGTTTTAGGTAACGGCAAAATCAGGCTTCCTGCTGTAGTTTCATCCCCTTTGTGATCTATGTAAACATCAATGAGTTGATAGGACATGAAAATTTTTTCTATCAAAATTCATTTGGGGGACCAGGGAGATAGTGATATCAGTTGAGTAAGTGTTTGCCTGGCAAGCACAAGGGCCTGAGTTCAATCCCTGGCTCTGAAAAAAAAAAAAAAAAGAATTCATTTGGGATAACTTTTAAACAGTTTTATACAACACCATTGTTCCCATTGAACTATTCGTTTCTGTACATGATTTATCCAGTCTCTTGGTTTTTTCAGGCTTTTCCTAATACTTTGTCCTTGTATAGTTATATAATTTAAGTTGTTTTTTGTTTTGTTTTGTTTTTTGTGCAGGGTCTCATTATGCAGCTTAGATTCAGTGATCCTCCTGATTTCTGCCTCCCTAGTGCTGGGATTACAGGCATGCACCACCACACCCGGGCTTAGTTATACAATTTAAAGAGTTCTTTTATTTATATTTATTTAATCTATGACAGGTTTGTAAGGCAGGGAAACACAAATAACAAATTCTGAAAAGTTAAATTTAGACCTACTTTAAGGTCACACAGCTAGTCAGAACCAGAACTCCATGTTGTTACCACAGGAAGTAGGCTGCGTGAACAGGGAGGGGTCCTGAAGTAATACAGCCCCCAGAATTTGAGACTCAGGATATTTGTTGTTGTTTGGTCGTATTGTTTCATTTTGAAGTACTGAGAATTGATTCCAGGGCCTCTGCACTGAGCTACATCCTCAGCCCTTTTAAAACTTTTTATTTAGAGACAGAATCTAAATAAGTTATCTAGGCTGCCCTCAAACTTGCAATCTTCCTGCCACTGCCTCCCAGAATTAGTACTAGGTCTTGCCAACTACTTGGACAACTCATGCTTGAGTTCATGCTGGGCATCACCAACAACTTTAGAATAGCTCATTTACTATACCAACTGTGTGAGGTCGATATTTTCTCTTGCTGGGCTGATGAGATAGCTCAGTGGACTAAGCACCTGCTTAGGCAAGCTCAGGGACCAGGGTTTGATCTCCTATCCTGCATGCCATGTTGGCCCTGCCCCTGGGAAAGCTGAACTGGCAACCGAGTCTGGTGTGGTGGCACATGCCGGTAATCCTAGTGCTGGGGAGGCTGAAAATACGATCACTATGAGTCCGAGCTACATAGTGAGACCCTGTACCAAATACATAAATATATTTTTTTTCTTGATCCCTTTTTGAGACAAACTGAGACTGCTCAAAGCTAACAAGTATGAGCTACCACTCAATAGATTTCTCTGTGCCTGTTTTTTTGTCCATAAAATAAGGGTGATGATAATACCTGCTTCATAGTATCCAGTGACACTATGGAGGCATTTTTATAAAATATTGAGAAAGATATCCACACATAGCATTACGTATATAAATATTGGTTATTAGTTCTTACTACTATAATGGAATCCAGAGTCAAAATTCTCAACCCCCATGTTTGATTCCCTAATTTCTCTGTGTTCCAGCAAACTAGAAAAAATTGGGCAAAATGGAACACTTGACCATTAATAGAGCAAACAAACTGTATAACAAATCAAGAGTGTACTTTAGAGCTAGTTCTGAAAAGCTCAATCATTACTTTCCTCCTCTCTTCATTGGTACTGCATTCGGGGGAACAGTTATCTGAGAGGGCTATGAAGAACTTTGATTATTGTGAAGTTTTCCACCTCTTAGCCCATGAAGTTTTTGTTCCTGTCTTAAATCAGGACAGCTTTGCTGGAGGAACTGCTCTGGCCACTCACTTGATTTGTGTCTGATCTGTGCCCTTTCCCCTTTCACCCCATCCCCACATAAGGTGAGAAGCCTCACAAGTGTGAGCTATGTGACTTTACCTGCCGAGACGTGAGCTACCTGTCCAAGCACATGCTGACCCATTCCAACACCAAGGATTACATGTGTACTGAATGTGGCTATGTTACCAAGTGGAAGCATTACCTCAGTGTGCACATGAGAAAACACGCAGGTGACCTCAGGTATGAGCACACACATGCTTGCATCCTTATCCTGAGACCCTTCTATCAAACTAGCCTCCTCTTGGATCCAACATCTTGCCCTACCACACTCATTGTCATTGCCTACAGCTGGCCTTTGGTCCTGTGACTAACTCTTTGTGTTGAGAACAGTCTGGGCCAAAGGGAGGGAATTCAGACCTAGAGGATAGACCTGGAGACTAAGGTGTCGCTTGAGTTCATAGAGTTTTAGTCAGGAATGTGGATAGAATCTTTACTTTCTGACACCAATCCCAGCCACTTCCAACTTCAGGGAAGTCCTCTGACCTGTGGGTACAGCTATGTAGGGTGTTTCTCTACAGCTTTCATGCCTTTGTGGGAGCATGGACACAGAAAACCTGCCCTGTGGATATAGCTTTGTCACCTTAGTAGTCC
The DNA here is from genome assembly GCF_000260255.1 of Octodon degus. Lineage (NCBI taxonomy): Eukaryota > Metazoa > Chordata > Mammalia > Rodentia > Octodontidae > Octodon > Octodon degus. Next base: position 10,421,214 of record NW_004524672.1, read on the forward strand.
ACATGATTATGTTAGGAAGCAACAGAGTAGGGGTTAGAATGCTGGCCCTGGCTGCGGAAATGGCTCAGTAGAATAAGCGCTTGCCTGGCAAGTGCAAGGGCCTGAGTTCAATTCCTAGTTCTGCCAAAAAAAAAAAAAAAAAGAATGCTGGCCCTGAAGCTAGGCTGTCTGCCCCTCAACTTCTTTTGGAACTGTCCTTTAGCAGTTTATTAACCTTTTCCTTGGTCTTGATTATAAAATAGAACTGCTTATTTCCTAGGGTAGTAGAAAGGTGAGTTAAATGATTCATAAATGTAGAATCTGGCCTATAGAGTTTATTTGGTGGCTGCTCGCTGCTTGATTCTTGTGATTTCCTCCTTTCCTTCCTTGCCAGGTATCAGTGCAACCAGTGCTCCTATCGCTGCCATCGGGCTGATCAGCTGAGTAGCCACAAGCTTCGACACCAGGGCAAGTCCCTGATGTGTGAGGTGTGTGCCTTTGCCTGCAAGCGGAAGTATGAGCTGCAGAAACACATGGCTTCCCAGCACTACCCTGGCACACCAGCCCCACTTTATCCCTGCCGCTATTGCAGCTACCAGAGCCGCCATAAGCAGGCCCTGCTGAGCCATGAGAACTGCAAGCACACCCGTCTCCGTGAGTTTTGTTGTGCCCTCTGTGACTACCGCACCTTCAGCAACACCACTCTCTTCTTCCACAAGCGGAAGATCCATGGCTACATGCCTGGGGACCAAATCTGGCATCTCCGTGATGCTAGCCAAGAGCCAGGAGGGACCAAACAGTGTTTGGCACCCCCACCAGACTTGGAACCCTCAAGCCAGCTATCTGTCCAGCCTGAGGACCCAAGCCATGAACCTGGGACTGTGGTAGATCCCCACTTGGACCAGGCCCTGCCAGCGATTAGTGAGGAGGGCAGCACCAAGAGACAGAATGGCAGTGAGGCTCTCCATGAGGATGACCTGGTTGGCAGTCCCAGTCCAACAGAAGTGGAGGAGGGCAGCTGCACACTGCACTTAGAGGCCCTGGGTGTAGAGCTGGAACCTGTGGCTGAGCCACCACTTGAGGAACTCAATGAAACAGCCCCTGTAGAATTCAGGAACCTGGATTCCTCTGGGCCTGTGCGACTGGAAGGGCCGGATGGGCCAGAAGCACCAACAGTGTCTGGCTTTGAAAGTGTTGGGACTGCAAGCTTGGGTGCTGAAGAACTTGTTCTAGAAAAGCCTATCCCTGAGCCCACCAGAACTCTATCCTCAGAGGAGGTCACTAACAGCTGGGTAGAAAACTTCAAGGCAACTCCCCCTTCTGAATTGGCACCCTTGCCTCAGTTTCTTGAGTCAGAGTCTCTCCTCAAGGCTCTAAGGAGGCAGGACAAAGAACAAGCAGAAGCATTAGTGCTGGAGGGCCGGGTGCAGATGGTAGTGATCCAGGGACAGGGCCAAGTTTTCCGCTGTCCACACTGCCCTTTTGTCACTCGCCGGGAGAAAGCCCTGAATCTGCACTCTAGGACAGGGTGCCAGGGCCACCGAGAGCCCTTGCTGTGCCCTAAGTGTGGGGCTAGCTTTAAGCAGCAACGTGGCCTCAGCACCCACCTCCTGAAGAAGTGCCCTGTCCTGCTCAGAAAGAACCAGACCTTACCCAGAACAGATACTCCTATCCCACTGCATCCTCAGCCCCAGGGAACCCAGGCCTCAGAGGATGCAGAAGGCAGGAAGCCCCCACCTGCACCAGTAGAAGAAGAGCTACTGTTTCAAAAAGATGCTCTTCATAAGCTTCCCAAGGAGTCAGAAGTAGAGCCTCTTACCACACCCTCTGACTTCCCAGTCCCTCCTACAGGAAACTCCTCACCCACAGAGACCCCTGAGAGATTCCACTTTGAGCAGGGCAAGTTTCACTGCAATTCATGCACATTCCTCTGTTCCCGGCTCTCCTCTATAACCTGTCACGTGGCCGAAGGCTGCCGGGGAGGGCGTGGCCGTGGAGGAAAGCAAGGGTCCTACCAGAGCAATGGGAACTCTGTTCCCCTGAGTAATGAGTTTGGAAAAACTGAACCCATCATTGGTGATGGGGTCGCAGCTTCAGCATCTCAGAAGCAAAAGGTGGCCCTCTTTTCCTGCCCCATGTGTCCCTTCAGCTGCCAGCAGGAATGCGCCCTGAAGACTCACCAAACCCAAGGCTGTCGCCTTGAGCAGTCTGCAGAGCTGCACTGTGGCCTCTGCCCATTTAGTGCCCCCACAGCTGCTGCCCTGAGGCTCCACCAGAAGCGAAAGCACCCTGCTGCAACTCCAGCCCGAGGACCCCGGCCCCCTCTGCAGTGTGGGGACTGTGGCTTCACCTGTAAGCAAAACAGATGCCTTCAACAGCACCGGCGGCTCAAACATGAGGGAGTAAAGCCACATCAGTGTCCTTTCTGCGACTTTTCGACCACCAGGCGATACAGGTTGGAGGCTCACCAGTCCCGACACACAGGTGTTGGCCGCATCCCCTGCAGCTCCTGCTCTCAGACATTTGGTACCAACTCAAAGCTGCGCTTGCATCGGCTAAGAGTACATGAAAAGACACCTACCCACTTTTGTCCACTCTGCGACTATAGTGGCTATCTTCGCCACGACATCACTCGCCATGTCAACAGCTGCCACCAAGGTACCCCAGCCTTTGCCTGCTCCCAGTGTGAGGCCCAGTTCAGCTCTGAGACAGCACTAAAGCAGCATGCTCTGCGCCGACACCCGGAGCCCTCACACCCTGCCCCTGGCTCACCTGCCGAGGCTGCCGAAGGTCCCCTGCAATGTTCCCACTGTGGGCTGCAATGTCCCAGCCCTGCCAGCTTGCGAGGACACACCCGTAAACAGCACCCACGGCTGGAGTGTGTGGCTTGCCAGGAGGCCTTCCCTAGCCGACCTGCACTGGATGAGCACCGGAGGCAGCAGCATTTTAGCCACCGCTGCCAGCTGTGTGACTTTGCTGCCCGGGAGAGGGCAGGCCTGGTGAAGCATTACTTGGAACAGCATGAGGAGACTTCTGCAGCAACTGAGGCCTCTAATGGGGATGGGGACACCGTCCAGCCTCCTCTACATTGCCCCTTTTGTGAATTTGCCTGTCACCATCAGTTGGTACTAGATCACCATGTAAAAGGGCATGGGGGCACCCGACTCTACAAGTGTACTGACTGTGCTTACAGCACCAAGAACCGGCAGAAAATCACCTGGCATAGTCGCATCCACACAGGGGAAAAGCCTTACCGCTGTCATCTCTGCGCCTATGCCTGCGCAGACCCGTCTCGCCTCAAGGTAAGGTCAGAGGCACCTGGGTCAGGGAATGGAGAATGTGTAGGCTCTGGGTCCTCAAACTCTGACTTTTCCAAATATTAGTTCTGTGACTTTGGATGAGTTCTTTCTCTAAGGCTTATCTGGAAGAAGGGGATAATACTTACCAACTTTAGAGAATTACAAAGGTAAGATTGAATAAAATATGCTTACTATCGATAAAGGCATATAATAATTTGGGGATATCTGGATAATAACATTTATTGAGCACTTACTGTTTACCCAGCACTGTAATTTTAATTCTTTCAAAGATAAGAGAGGGATGTTTGTACTCTTTTATAGATTACCAAGAATCTGGGATTCACTCATGCAAGGACGTAGCTAATAAGTACCAGAGCTGAAAGGGCAGACCTAGGAAGAGGCTGAATAGGTTAGGTGAATGGCCATCCTGGAGGACCCAGTTAATAATTTAAGTGTAGATAGGATGGGAGCTAGGAACAGGATTGCCTGCCAACAGTTTCTCTGCCTTTTCACCCTTACCTCCCTATCCATTGATTACCATGGGATATACATGTTATGCTATGCTCTTTCTCTTGTTAGTACCACATGCGGATCCATAAGGAGGAACGGAAGTACCTGTGCCCCGAGTGTGGTTACAAGTGCAAATGGATCAACCAGCTCAAGTATCACATGACCAAGCATACAGGTGAGTCTGGGTAGGTTTTTTTTTGGCAGAACCGGGGATTGAACTCAGGCCCGCTTTTATTCTACTGAGCCATCTCCTCAGCCCCCTTTAGGGAAGGTAGTTTTTTGTTGTTGTTTTTGTTTTGGCGGAACCAGGGATTGAATGCAGGCCCTTGCACTTGCCAGGGAAATGCTTATTCCACTGAGCCATCTCCCTGGCCCCAAGTCTGGGTAGTTTTGACAGACCTAAAATATTCCTCTGTTCTCTGGTAATCCTGACCTCATTGAAATGATATGTGTTCTTGTTCAGATTCAGAGCAACATCATTTTTTACACTGGAGTCAGAGGGTAGGCTGAAAAAGTGTATATCATATGCCTTTCCAACTTACTAAATAGCTATCAGAAATAGAGTGGGGCTAAACCCAAGGGCACACGTACACTGCAAAGGCTTCCCAGGTAATTATGGTACAGGGTTGTTCTTCCCATTGAGAACCTCAATTCAGGCTTCCGTGAGGTCTACCCGGTTCCCGTACTGTTATTGTAACTATGGGGAAGAAAGTGGAAAATTCTCTTACTCTAATTTGCCCTTATCATCTCCTGGGTATGGAATCAGAGGTTCTCCTTCAAGGATTAATGATTATGTGCCTATGATTATTGCATATACTCCCCCACTTGGAGAACTAATCAGATACATTTCAAGCTTCTACGAATGCTACTTTTATTTTTACTGCTTGTCTCTTAAGCATTCTTTTACCTTTTGATTTGAACAGGAGCTGTGTTTAAATGAATTCCCAAATTCTTTGAATATCCTGTGATCAAAAGAGGGTTAGAATTTCCCATTTGACGGGGCCAGGGAGATGGCTCAGTAAGAGTTCAATCCTCAGTTCCGAAGAAAAGAATTTCCCATGTATGAGTTGTCAAAAAAATAAAATAAAATAAAGAGAATTTCCCATTTGATAACCTGTAATATTTGAGCACTCATTCCTATCAGGTGACTAGTTGGTTAGAGATCATGGTCATTAAAATCCACTGCTGTGTAAGCAATGGCTGTGCTGAGAAACACAGAAATACCACACAAGACAACAATATTCCAAAGATATGATCATTATATAGCCTGCTGCTTGTGTTCTTTATATCCCAGTATCACAGTGCCCTTATTGCCTGCCCCATTGTGATTTATTCCCTGTCCTATAGGACTAAAGCCATACCAGTGTCCTGAGTGTGAGTACTGCACCAACCGGGCCGATGCACTGCGTGTACACCGGGAGACTCGACATCGAGAAGCACGGGCTTTCATGTGTGAGCAGTGTGGCAAGGCCTTCAAGACACGTTTCCTGCTGCGCACCCACCTTCGCAAGCACAGTGAAGCCAAACCTTACGTGTGCAACGTGTGCCACCGTGCTTTTCGCTGGGCTGCCGGTCTGCGCCATCATGCCCTCACCCACACCGACCGCCACCCCTTCTTCTGCCGTCTCTGCAGCTACAAGGCCAAGCAGAAGTTCCAAGTGGTCAAGCATGTGCGCAGGCACCACCCTGACCAGGCCGACCCACACCAGGGTGTGGGCAAAGACCCCACCACTCCCACCGTGCATCTGCATGATGTGAAGCTGGAAGACCCCAGTCCCCCTGCTCCTGCCACTCCCTCCACTGGACCTGAGGGCTGAGCCTAGTCTGCCTCCCAGATGGGAGCTGGTTAGGCCAAAGATAGGGATCAGAGCCCACTTGAGGTGCTCAGGGCCTAAGGAAGGACTGGCTATGAGTTGTCAGTGCAACTATAACCCCCATGGGACTCTAGTCATAGTACTTTGAAATTAATGGCTGTATAAAGAAGAGACATGAGCCAAAACATTGATTTCTTTTTGAAGTGCACTTTTTTTTTTTTTGGCGGAACCGGGAATTGAACTCAGGTCCTTGCACTTGCCAGGGAAGTGCTTATTCCACTGAGCCATCTCCCTGGCCCCTTGTATTTTTAACCTGTGAATTCCCAGTTTCTGCACTATCACTCTACCAGAGTCCCTGTATATAAGGTCCTGATTTTATCTACTTGTCTTCTCTTCCTTTTTACTGTGTCATGGGCTGGGGATGTAGCTCAGCAGCACAGTGCCAGCCTGGGAAACTACAAGGTCCTGATTTTGATTCCTGGTACCAGGGGGAAAAAGCTAATAATATTTTTACTGTATCAGTTCCTGTTTTCTTTCAGCATCTTTAAGTTGTATCTAACTGCATGTGCTATTGTGCCTAATGCTCTATAAAGCATGTTAAACAAAACAACTACCAGCTTATGGACTCATCCAGCTCCCTGTTGTTTCCATTCTATCATCTAGACCTATCCCTGTCTTCTTAGACCTCTGCACCTTCCTTGTGTCTTCCATCTTACCTTGGAGATAGTTCTGAAAAAGATCACAGTCTGTCTTCTCTCTGACCTTGAGCCTCTCCTATCCCTTGCCTTTCTCCTAAGCTCCTTTGCCTGTACAAGGAGGATTGCCACCCACTAAGTCTCCCTGAAAGTACCTTTAGTTCACCATTGGTCTGAAGACTGCAGTGCTCAGCATCTGCCCTAAGAAATGAAAGCACAAGTGACTGGGGAGGTAAATCTTCAGTTCTTGAGTTTTCATAGTCCTGACTGCTTCATTATGTAATTGATCTTCTGACATACTAGGAACACTAACAAAAGTGTTAATAATTATGCTTACACATCCATAAACCAATACTATTTCAGGGTAATTCTCCAATGGGCCAGGACCACATAAACTTTTGTCTTCTTTTGTCCTGCCTCTTAGAAGCCTCTTCTGTGTCATTCCTACGCAGCACTTGCAGGAAGGCCCTGGAAAGCTCACAACTCTACCTTTTCACTTCCCATCTAAATCCCAAATGTCGGGCCGGTGAGATGGCTTAGTGGTCTAAAGCACCTACTTAGAACAAGCTAAACTAAGCAAAAGTACAGCGACCGCGGTTCAATCCCCAGCACCACATGCCAGCCAGCCCCGCCCCCTGGTGGGCTGAGCTGGCCACACACACACACACACACAATAAATTTAAAAAAATAAAAAATAAAAACAAAATAAATCCCAAATGTCCCCCCAACCCTTGCACCGCCCCAGCAGTGACAGACCATACAGGAGCCAAATTGGAGACAGAAGCTCTATTTACACCAGTGGGATCAAGAGGAGCAGTCCAGTGGGGACTTGGGGCTATGCAGTGTTGTCTGAAAAGTCAGTACAGTCTTGGGTCAGGTCTCGTTACCCAACCTTCTCCTGAGGAGCTTTGATCCTTGACTTATCTTTCCCTTGGCTCTGGGTTTAGAGGAAGTTAGGAGTGGAAAGGGTAATACTTCTGTAAGTTTCTGTGATCCAAGCTCCTCTAGGTTTCCAGCTGCAATCTGTCTTCACACCAGAGTTGATGGAAGAGATTAGTGGTGAGTCTGGATGTGAGATGAAGCCTACAGCAGTGGGAAGGAGGAACTCCAGCGTAGTATAAAAAAGATGAAGGGCAGGAAAGATACCAAAAGGCTTGTGAAAATAAGGGATGGGGGGTGAAAGTCCTAGATTTGCTTGTTAGGAAGGGCAAGGTAATTTCATGCCTGGTAATGCACTATCTTAAGACTTTTACTGTATGTCACCTTTACTTGCTCTCTTGGAAGCAGTTCTTCCAGGTTCTCATTATCTAAAGCCAGCCCCAATCTTGTATGAAGTACCCACCTCAGGATTCAGTCTCCATTTCTTCCTGGATGGAAATGTACACAAAGATGGAAGCTGGATGGAGGCTGGTGCCATCCCTGGAGAGCAGGTGTATGTGGCGGTAACCTGGAAAAAGGCAAAGGACAGTCTTAGGAGGACAGCCAAGAGTGGACATGTTGGCCAGGGCATGTTGGCCATCTCACCCTGTTGCATGCAGGTCCATGGCAGAGTGAACTGGCCAATGAAGTCATTTCGGGATTTCCAGTCATAATCCTTTACCACAAAACGGAGCATAGCAAGTTCAGGCACCAGGACTCGGAAGGACAGTGTCTGTCCCCAGTATGGATTAAAGCCTAAGGTGGGAGTAGGAAGGAACAAAGAAACAGTCACTATCTCCTGCAACTTCCCATATTGAGTTGTTTTCCCTGTGTTCTCATTTAATCTGGATGGTAGTTAGTATTTCACAGATGAGGAAACAAGCTCAGAATGGGTAAAAAGCTTTCCCAAGTCACCTGAGCCTATGGGGGATAGGATTCTTTGTACTATTCCATACTGTCTCTCTCCTGATAGTGGAGGGGTGAGCAGAGAACCGAACCATACTTGAAGAGGGCAGGACAGAAGGGAGACAGTAGCCATGCTCCAACCACCTCCTTCCCCAGCACCACCCAGTCTCTCACCATTGTTCTCCACATAGTTGGTCTCTTGCCGGGCTGTGTCTGCATGGATGCCAAAGATCTCCACTTTCACCAGTGGATCCACGATGCACTTCTCTTTGGTGTTGTTCACCTTGGGGAGTTGCTGACCACTGATCACCTGCAACCAGGTCACTGGAACCTTGTGAGTTCCTGCTCAGCCCCGCCCCTACTCAGCTTTCACCCTGAGAAGACAGGACCTTGTACTATCGCTTTTTGGTTTACAAAACACCTCCATGGGTTACATATTTGTATATCCAATCTGCGTTTTAAATATAACAAATTAAGGAGGTTTGAAAGTAGGCATGCAGATGGCAGCACAGCCTCTTACTATGTGCCAGGAGTTACAGACACTTGAGCTTAACTGCTACAATCTTCCCAACCCTGGGAGGTAGACAATAGTATTACCCCCATTTTGCAGGAGAACACACAGGTACAGAAAGGCTAAGGAACTTGTCCAATGTTACAAAACTGGGTAGATGTAAAGCTTGACAGCAGGCTCCAAAGTCTGATTATGCTGTTAACAATTAGGCTATCCTGCCTCTTGCAAATTTTCAACCAGTCACACACTTGGGGAGCCTAGCTGCCTCTTCCTCCACTTCAGTTCCAGCCACCTCAGATTCTTCCCATCAGTATCTCTTCCCATCATACCTGGACTAATAGGATCTGAGCCTTATAAGGACTGATAGGCCTTTCAGGATGGAAGGAACTCTGGACATCACGCAGGAAATCTGGCTTCAGCACGTAGCCACAGACACCGTTCTGGCGGAAGAGCCCATCACAGATGTCCATTTCAAGCCCTGCAGTCTGCATATTCATAGCCACTAGGGTTCCCAGGAGAAGAAAGGGAAAATTTACATCGGGGACCTTCCACCCCATCCCCATAGATAGAATCTCTCACCCTAGTACACTCTGAAGCATTCTAGTCCTGCTTCTCCTAAGGAACTTAGCTTCCACCAGTACCACCCACACCAACCCCTCCAGGTTCCTGTGGCCTTCGCACCCATCTGGCAGCCTGCATTCCAGAGCTCCTGAGGATTGTAGTTGGATGAATCTGTCCTCAGACCGCTGGGATACACTCGGCTCAACTGCCAGGTATTGTGCTGCACGAACTCATTGCCTGTAAATGGTGTAGGGATGGAGATGGAAGTGGGGCAAATCCTTTCACTTCCTTCACCCCCAAGGAGCCTGCCCACTCATTCACTCCTCCCTGACAGCTGAGGCTGGTTCCAGAAAGCTTCACATGCTACTCTGCTCCAGCCAGCCCACCTTCCCTCGCTTTCGTCCCTGCTGCCTAGTGTTCACTATTCCCCACTCATCTCCCTCCGCTCCTCTAAGGACTTTCTTAGCACCTTTATTCCTCTCTAACTCTCTTATCCTCTTTCTTGAAACTTACCTTCCTGCCCATGAGGTGTGAACCTACCCAACCCTTTTCCCTCCCTGTCCTTCCATTTTGGTCCTGACCAGCCTCCTTGACAAGGTTCCTGGCCTTGTTTTCAGAGAAGGACGATGTCTCATAAAAGTGGTAGTTGTCCCTTGAGTGAGAGAAGGAGTGGAATGGGACAGACTTCAAGTAGACAACCAAGGCAGAGAGGGCTGGACACAGGATGGGCTTGAATTTCTGGGGGAGAAAGTAGAGAAGAAGGTAGAATTGAGTCCTCAGCAGTCAGTGAGGGAAGAAGCTAGCAGCCATCCAACCTGAGCCTCTGCCCACTGCCTCCCCACTGCATTCTCCCTCCTGCCTCACCTTCAAAGGCAAGAGAAGAGACCCAGAATCAGGAATAGGAGCCTGGGTCATAATCTGACAACAGATAGGCGGACAAAACAGCGGGCACTTCACAACCTGGGGATGGGAATGGGAATAAAGACATTCTTTTTTTTTTTTGGTGTTTTTTAAGACAGGATTTTGCTATGCAGTTCAAGATGGCCTTGAACTCACTTTGTAGCCTGGGCTTGCCCTGCCTTAGCCTTAATCCCAAATGCTGGGATTATAGGTGTGAGCTACCATGCCCAGCAAGCCATTCTGCATATTGTTCTGGGATTGGTTTCAGCCTCTGAGCCTGGCGAGTCTGCTCTATTTATCTTTTAGATAATAGGTATTTATTTTTAAACAGAAGCATCATCCTCCCTACTTCTTTTTCTTCTCTCTCTCTCTCTCTCTCTCTCTCTCTCTCTCTCTCTCTCTCTCTCTTTTTGGGGGGTGGTAGTATTTTGTTTTGGTTTTTGTGCTTTTTTTGTTTTTGTTTTTGTTTTTGTTTTTTTGAGACAAGGACTAACTGTGCAGTTCAGGCCAGCCTTGAGCTATATAGACCAGGCTGGCCTTAAGCTCCCAGCAATCCTCATGCCTCAGCCTACTTCTGTTTTACAAACAATAACCTTTTGTCAAAATGTTCATGAATCCAGACAGATATGTCAAGGTATACAAATGGTCACAGAATTCACACCTGGAAAGCTATGAGAATCACAGAGTAATATATTTGGATTTGTCTCCTGAATTCCCATTTCCAACCCTGAACACAGTAGCAGGTTAAACACCAGAGAGAATGGTGTATGGTAGAAGTCAGTGAATGAACCAAGCAAGTGCACAGAAGAGACAATGCAGACTTCAAACCTGGACTGTACAGGCCCAACAAGTGACACCTCAGCCTTCTGGCTCCCCATAGGGAGATACACGGACCAAGCTGGCACAGCCTTCTCAGAGTCTCCGCTTTCCCACTTCACAGTTCTTTCTTTTTCATCTCTGGTTATTTCTGGCCTTTCCCCAAACTCAGATTTCATCCTTTCCAAGGAAGAAGCTTTCTCTAGGTAGCCCACTATGGTTGTGGTCACAGCAAATATTTCAGTGACTCCTTTTTAGGCAGTGTAATAGTGTTACACACACTCAGTGGTTTTCAAACTAGCCTTTAAAGAGAATGACCCATACAAAGATATGTCCAGCACCTAGGGGGTCCAGCAGAGCCAAATGAGAGCTCCAATTAGAATCGTTTTGCATTTACCTACTTTGTTTACTGAGTTTTTGTATAAGATCATGTTAGGAAGAAAGAAGGAAAGCAAGAGAAACAAGGATTTCATGGCCCAAAGAAGTCAGAAAGCCATTGCAATAGATCTGTAAACAGCTATATATATGCCATACATGCATTCTAATGCCTTTTATTAGGAGGAAGGTTCATTTTTCTCCTCGGCCCTCTACCTTGCCTGGCTTTAGTCTCATCACAAACCAACTTTTGCTGCATGCTAACCAAATGCCCTGGCGTGAAGGCAGCTCCTGCCCTACCTTCTTTTTGTCCTTACTCCGAAGGAATGGCTCCTCCTCCTGTGGCTCAGGCTCCAGCTCGGGCTCCAGCTCTGACCCCTGCTGTAGTTCCAGGTCACACTCTGGCTCCTCTTCATCATCATCCTCAGCATCCTGCTCAAGCGTTTCTAACTTCTTCCCCTTCAGCAGGATCTTCCCTCGAAGTTGCTAGAAGAAAAAAATGGAGGGACCTATCAGTCTGCTGAGTCTCTCCCTGAGATTCTGCAGATCTCATTTTCTCAAAGGTAGAGGAAAAAAGTTCCACAGGCTGTTCCACAGGAAGAGATCAGTTGCCTGTTACATAACATAGGAATTCCCTTATTGTTAAGCAAACTTATAATATCTCTATCTATATGGAAAAAAATAAACATAGGCCCCTACCTCACATCTGACATACTAACAACTCCTTCAAAGATTTACACATGTACAGCTGGGCATGGTGGCACACACCTGTAGTTCCAGCACTAGGGAGGCTGAGTTAGGAGGCTCACCACAATTTCAAGACCAGCCTGGGCTCTACAGTGAATTCAAGGACAGTCTACAGTACATAGCAAAACCCTATCTCTAAATAAATAGATAAATAAACAAATGTATGAGAAGAAAATAGCCTCTAGAAAGGTGATAGGAAAACTGAATTCTAAAATAGAAAAAAAATAGAAGATTTGACTACATAAAGCTTAAAAATTTCTATAAGATGAAAGATGCTAAAAACACCAAAGCAAGGGCCAGTTCAATAGCTCAGTGGACCAAAGCACCTGCCTAAGCAGGGACTGAAGTTTGATCCCCAGCGTACTGGTGCTGGCCCTGCCCCCCCCCCCAGGGGGTACACTGAGATGATGAATGAGACTGAGCATTCTGTAATCCCGGTGCATGCCTATAATCCCAGCACTTGGAGGATGATCCCATTCATGGTTTTTTAAAAATGTGACTATAAGCCCAGGTGTAGTGGCGCATGCTTGGAGTTCCAGCTCTCAGAAGGCTGAAGCAGGTGGATTGTCACAAGTTCTAGGCCTTCCTGGACTACTTAGTTCAAGGCCAGCCTGAAGTACATAGTAAGACCCTGCCTCAAAGAACAAAATAAAAATGTGCATATAAGCATAATATGGCTGAATGTGATGGCACACATTTGTAATCCCAGCACCTGGGAGGCTGAGGCAGGAGGATTTCTGTGAGTTCCAGACCAGCCCGAACTGCATAGTGAGAGCCTGTCTCAAAAAACTCCTAAAAATCCTAATAGGGGCTGAGAGTGTGGCTCAGTAGTACAGCATGTGCTTAGCATAAGTGAGGTTCTGGGTTCTGAATCCAGCATCAAATAGGTATAGAGATAGATAGATAGATAGATAGATAGATAGATAGATAGATAGATAGATAGATAGAGATAGACAGACAGACAGACAGACAGACAGACAGTTTTTTTTTATGGAATAGGCTGGGATCATGCTGGGATGAGACTTCCCTTGTCTTCTTAGTGTTTCTATGGCCTATACCTATATCAGTTATAAACTATCATGAAAAAAATTAAGATACTTCCACTGAAAGGAAAATATACAGTGAATAGTCGATTGAAACTTAATAGAGAACTATAAATAGAATCCTACCTTCAATTAGATCTTTCAAAATGAAATTGTCCCCAGGCATATTAAAGAGAAAACTAAAATACAAAAAAAAGAAAAGAGCAAGATAGCTCAACTGAGGACAGAAAGATGGTAACAAGAGAGCCTGGAGGAAGGAGCCACAGTTGGAGAGGGCAGAAGCCACTGAAGAGACCAGGTCCCTACCTCGGGTGAGGGCAGCTGTGTGGGCAGCAGCCCATCCAAGGGGACGTCCAGCAACTGCTCCCCCAGGATCTCAGTGAGGTGCTGTGCCAGCATCTGCTGTTGCTCCCAGCTGCAGTGGTTCTCCAGGGACAGGATGAGTGGGTAGTCTGATGTCTGGTGAGAGACAAGGGGGAGGCTGCACCCACAGTTCTAAATCCTGTGACTTCCATCTCTAAACACTTAAATCAAAACGCCCTCTATTTACTCAGTTTAGTGCCCTGAGTGCTAAATCCCTCCGTCTCAGCTACTTGACTCAGTGAAACTTCGGGGGCCTGGGGTCCATGCCCTGGTACGCTACTCACATGTAATGATTAACTCTTGAGATCCCAAATTTCATACCTGTGCCAAATCTGACCCAGGTCCCACTGAGACCTTTGGGCTTTCAGGCTCAAAGTAGGAGGGCCAGGTCATTCCCTTTGTTATGTGTCTGCACTACATCCTCAAACATCCATCCATCTCCAAATTCCTATTGTCCCTCGTCCTACAAGTCACTGTTCTGGGTCCTTATCCAACCTCTTCCAGACAGTGTATAGAGCTTGTTATAAGTAGTAGTTACTAACCACTAGTAATTACCTCTTTGACTGCTGATTACTAGTAACACTATCACATACTTCTGTAATCCCTTAATACTGTCCAGTGCTTTAAACTGTCTATATAGTTGATGCCATTTGCAGTTACCTTTCCTGTACCCCTTTCCCCCCGGAACTGAGTCAGTCATTTCCCTCCAGACTGTTTCTCATCACTTAGCGCTATTCCCAATCTTGGGCCACTACCTGGAATGCATACTGTGCTACTGCAGCCACGACATCTTTGAATGGGATGCGGGAGGTCAGGGTGTGTCCATGGTAAACAACAGGTTCCCCATTAGGTCCATCCCAAACATCCACCTCCACACAGCGGCACCCCCGCTTCAGGGCCCTGTAAGAACAGCAACAGCCCAAAAGCAGGGGAGGTCAGGGTATGATTTTTTACCCAAGAACCTTCTCTGCACTCTGGAGAGGACAGTACCACTTGCCCATCCAAAGGCCTACAAGCTGTATCCCCATGAAGATATCTCTGTTTCCTGAGATCTAGCTGCAGGTCACACTGATCTCCACTCCTACCCCACCCCACTCCTAATACTCCTAAACAACGCACTGCCTCATATTTCTGATGTTCCAGTTGTACCTTCTTGTACCAAATCTGGGAAATCAATTTCTTGGTAAATGGACACCCTACACACACAAGGGTGATTAAACTCAGGGCTTCACACATGCTAAGGATGTGTTCTACCACTGGGCTACCCTCCCAGTCCCTTATTTTCTCAACTTTTAGACCTAAAATGGAAAATTAGAAATTTCATTTATTTTTAAATAAAAGCTCCACTCATTTTTCTATGCCTTTAAACTACTAGTTTAGTTACTAGCACCAACAAGATCTGACTATTTGATCTAATATATGGTTAATCACAATAAAAGCAACTTCTATGTATGTATTGGCTACTGACACATGGATTAACTCATTCAGTGTTCACAACAACCCCGAGAGGAAAGACACTATTATCATCCTCATTTCATAGACAGGAAACAAAGCATAAAGTTAATTACTTAGCTGCAGAGCACCTATCCAGGGAGCCAGAATTTGACTCCTGAGTCTGACTCCAGAACCCATGTTTCTAATCCTCTGTTCTACTGCCTTCTCTTTAACATGCAGTTATTTATCCAAAATAAACATACAAAGGCCTATGCATTCAGGGAGTTTCCCAGGTTGCAAAAAAGAAGTTCCATTTACCCATAGGGTTTCAGTACTATTCAATACGTTCTCCAAGTATCTCATGTATCCAGGCTCAGCCCCTGATCCCCCATACAAGACTTATCAACCCATTATCCACAGCCTCCCCTCATCTTCCCACATTGATTCCTTCTCATGAGCTGGCCCTCTTTTGTACCCCACCGCACCGTATGTATCCCTCGACGCTGCTCTGGCCACACAGCTGGTCCCCCACCAGGTAGGTGTTGTGAGAAGAGTTAATGAAGTAGTGACTCAGAGGCTGAGTCATATCCTGGTAGATGGGGAGACAGGTGGGGTTGAAGATGTCTCCATCCTTAGAACAGAGGTAGCTGAGGAAGCCATCCAGGCTTAGCACATGCCGTAGTTTGCCTAGGGTGTGGAATGGAGAGTACCAGAGTGAGAAGCTCTGAGTGCAGGACACCCAGCACACCCACCCACAGCCCACCTTCCACCCCATGCACTCTGGGATCCTGCCTTTCACATAGTTCCTATTCTCAGCCTCTAGATCCCAAATATTCCCCACCAGTGCCTGTTGTTTCCATCATGCCCATCCTTAGAGACCATTAAAGGGAACATGTAAGATCACTCTCATTCAGAGCTGTTCAACAGGACTTTCTACAATGTTGGAAATGTTCTTTCTGCAGTGTTGAAAATGGCAGTCTCTAACCACTTGTGACTATGAGCACTTGAAATGTGACTATGTGACTTTCATCCTGAGGGACTACATTTTAAGTACTACTTGATTTTTTTTTCTGTATTTAGGACAGTGTCTACAGGGTCTATAGGGTCTCACTATGTAGATTGGACTCATAGTGATTCTCCTGTTTTCAGCCTCCCAAGTGCTGGTATTACAGGCACGCATCACTACGCCCAGTCTAGTACTACTTGATTCTAGTTGATTTAAAGCTAAATTTAATTAGTCATATGAAGCTGAATTATCATAATGGATACAACAGTATCCAGTGTGAAAGGCTAATTTTATAGCTGGGAAACTGAAGCCTAGAAAGATTCAAAGTCAGAGAGACTCATTAGCAACATGGCTAAGATATCTGTGTTTTCCTTCTTGAGCTACACAGCTGTGTGATCTAGGTCCTGAGGATCTTTCCCTACCATCAACACTCCCACGTGATATTTTGGGAAGCATTTATCAAAATCTCCTTAAACTACACTCTTGTTGAAGACAGGGACTGTTACCCCTTCTTTTATGGCTTCGATCTAAAATAGTCTCAGAAGTCTGACATGTTCAGTAGCCAGGATTTTGAGGTTAGTAGGTCATGGGGGAACTGATGAATTCATAGCCAAATGTGCTATTATGAGGTGGAGGGCTCTTGGAAAAGGAGATTCAGTGGGAGTATGACTTAGAAAACTATATTCTTGTCCCTGGATCCTCCCTCCTCTCTGCTTTCCAGCTGCCATGGGTTGAGTATCTTTCCTCAACTATGCTCTCCTACCATGCCATTTCTGCCTTCAAGCCAGTCAACCATAGACCTAACCCATGTCAAACCATGAGCCAAGTAATCTCTCATCCTTTAAATTGGTGGGTTTGGGGTATTTTGTCCTAGTGACAGGAAAGTGACTAATGCACTTTCCATAACCCTCATGCTTCTCAAGGTTGGTTTCATAAAATAATAACAATGACTAACAAGCATTTGCTCTATGTCAAGGATACTATATGCAACATTTCACTTGATGCTCTCACTGACACAATGTGCTATGAGAAGTTAGGTAACTTGCCATGGTCATATAACTAGTGACTGATTCTCAAATAAGAAGCTCACTGGGGCCGGGGAGATGGTCCAGTAGAATCAGTGCTTGCCTGGCAAGCACAAGGGCCTGAGTTCAATCCCTGATTCCGTTAAAAAAAAAAAAAAGAAGCTCATAGATTATCAATTGCAAAAACAGAGTTCATCAAGAGATGCAGAGCATAAATATGTCTCAGTTTGCTTTATAGACTGAGCACCTAATTTATTAAAAACAGATTTATTTATTTATTTATTTATTTATTTTGTACCAGGGATTGAACTCAGGACCTTGTGGTTGCCAGGCAGGCACTTACATTGCTGAGCTATCTTCCCATCCCTAAAAGCAGACTTCTTACAGTTCTGGTAATCCAAGATTGAGGGGACTGTATTTGGTGCGGATCTTTCTGTACTATCCCATGGCAGAAGATGAAAGGACAAGAGAACACTTGGGAGAGCAAGAGACAGGAAGGGAGCCAAATTTATCCTTTAATCAGGAACACACACATAGGCTTTGATAGCTAACCCACACTCATAATAGCAGAGCCCTCAAGACTTTTTTTTCAGAACCTGGGATTGAACTCAGGCCCTTGCAATTGCCAGACAAGCACTTATTCTACTGAGCTATCTCCCTGGCCCCAGCCCTCAAGACTTAATCAACTCTTTGAGGTCCTGCCTCTCAGGCTTTCAACCTCTCTGTATTGTAACAAGGCGAGGCACAGTGGTGCATTCTTGTAATCCCACCATTTGGGAGGCTGAGGCAGAAGGTCATCCTGGGCTACAAAGTGAATTCAAGGCCAGCCTGAACTACACAGTGAGACTTTGTCTCAAAAAAATATTAAATTGTCAACACTTTTGTGTTGAAGATTAAATTCCCAACACAGTCTGAGTGACATATTTAAGCTATAACAAATGTAATTGATGTATATTGGATCTTGCACTGGAAGAGCAGCTCTTAACCCTCTGACATACTCCTCCAATTTAATCTTCTGACATTATTGCTTTAAAGCCCCCATTATTTTTTAACACCCTCAAAAATCAAGGCCTCATGTATGCTAGCCAAGTGTTTTACCTCTGAGCTATATGCATAGCCAGTCACTAACACTTTCTGCTTATGTTAATTTCACAAGAGCAGTGCCCTTGTGTAACCCAGAGCTACTTTATCGCTGGTGCTCAGGACAGATGATGTATTGTAGTTACTCAATAAGCATTAACGAATGAATGAATGAATGAATGAATGAATGAATGAATGAAATGGAGTAGAAATGGAGACTCAGGAAACATGGATAACTTGCCCAGCTCTCAATCATACTATGATATCTTTCCTTTCTTTTTCTTTTCTTTTCTTTCTTTCTTTCTTTTTTTTTTTTTGTATTTTAGGGAAGGGTCTACAGGGTGTTTAGGGTCTCACTACTAGATCGGATTCATAGGGATCTGTCTGTTTACAGCCTCCCAAGAGCTGGGATTACAGTTATGCGCCACTATGCCCAGTCTCAATTGCTGTCTCAGTGCACCCCATGGGCAGGGCCGACAGGGCAGGCCTCTGCGCCTATTTGTAGGTGCTTTAATCCACTGAGCTATTTGGCCAGCTCTAAAAAAAAAAAAAAAAAAAAAAAAAGTAAAAGTTTAACATTGCTTTCTTTATAAAGCAGCTAAGAATTAAAATTCTTTTTTTTTAAATATTTATTTATTTATTGTGGTGTGTGTGTGTGTGTGTGTGTGTGTGTGGCCAGCTCAGCCCACCAGGGGGCGGGGCTGGCTGGCATATGGTGCCGGGGGATTGAACCGCGGTCCCTGTGCTTTGCTTAGCTTAGCTTGTTCTAAGTAGGTGCTTTAGACCACTGAGCCATCTCACCAGCCCCAAGAATTAAAATTCTAATGTATTACAATACTATTATACACAAAAAGAGGAGCTGGGGCTATAGCTCAATGATAGAGTACTTGCCTAACATGTTCAGGATCCTGGGTTTGATTTCTGGTACTGCACAAAAAAAAAAAAAAAATTCCCTTGGGGGATGGGGAAGAGCCCTTGGGCCCTTGGGACTCCTCAACAAAACTCTCTTCAGCTGAGAAAACAGCTACCTGATTTCCTGGCAAGTGCAAGGCCCTGAGTTCAATCCCCAGTACTGCAAAAAAAAAAAAAAAAAGGTACCTGAATATTAGATAATTAAATTTGGCATAGTCAAAAGGCTAAAGAGTTTTCTATGTTGAAAAACAATAATGTTTTGTTAAGATATTAAGATGCTTTTTGTTAAACATACAAGAAAAGATTGCACCTGTTGATTTATAAGGTTATAGTGAGAACTTAATTAAGTAAAGAATGTGAAAGTGTTTTGTAAGTAATTTACTATTAACATAGCTTGGCTCACATTCTGGAAGGGCAGAAAAATGGAAACAAGCCTATGAAAGAAGCAAAGTGGAAGAAAATATGAGGACCTAGAAGACATCTCTTTGCTACACTTGTTAAATGCTAAATATTTTCCCTCATTATCTCCTCAGCCAGAAGAGAAGAGATTTCTAGCTCTGGGGCTTGGAGACATTGAATCACTTGAATTTGGAGAAATCCTGGGAAAGGGCACAGAAGCAGTATTTAAAAGGACAGCAAGGACTAGGGAGATGGCTCAGTAGAATAAGCGCTTGCCTGGCAAGCACAAGGGCCTGAGTTCAATCCCAGGTTCCACAAAAATAAATAAATAAATAA
>NW_004524672.1:10440942-10458529 GCF_000260255.1 Octodon degus
ACAAGGGCCTGAGTTCAATCCCAGGTTCCACAAAAATAAATAAATAAATAAATAAATAAATAAATAAATAAAATAAAGGGACAGTGAGCAGGAACTATGAAGGTGAACCAGAGGAAACAGAATCATTTCCGCTAGAGAAGAAGGTCATGGATTTTCTATTTCACCCAAGTCAAAGCTGATAGCAGGAAAACTTCCCCAAAGTAAAGGTTATGAGCCAGGAGTATATTAAATGACCAGTGGGGAAGAGTGGAGTCCTCTAGACCCTGCTTGTTTGGGCAGGGAATGGCTGTTCTCTTTCTGGAGGAGTGGCTAACTGAGGTGACTGCACAGGGGGCCAGGACAGGACTGGATTCAGCCTCCTCCTAGGAAGATGTTGGGCAGAAGATTGCTTCTCGCTGTATCTTTTAAATTATAGCCCTTGCCCTGTCCCCCACATCTGGTGCCTCTCCACAGTTTCCCTTACCACTCTCTGAAGGCTCGTAGCGGTTAATGAGTTCCAAAGCAAGATCAGGAGCACAGCCTTTTTCTTTCTGCTCTATCTGAAGGAAATCCACAAATTCCAGGAGGGTCAACTTCTGCCCATCAGCCGAAAAGTTTTCAAAGAGTTCCTGTACCTCATTACGCTTAGTCAGTGCCTTATAGAACTGTACAAATTCTTCTCCTTCCAGAGTCCCAGACTGGGAGATGTCTGCTGTCTACAAAAGGTTACAGGAGAGCAGATAGACACTTTAAAGGCAAATTTTGTGACTTTCACCAGCCCTGTAAGGGCAACCTTATTGATAAATTCAAACATTCTTCCATAAAATGCCTCCAGAACTCCTGACATTTAGTGTTCATAGATGAAGCCACTTCAGTAAGTTAAAAGCAAAGTTTCTGCCATATCATTTGCTACAAAAGAAAATTTTGTATCTCCTAAAGGTCCCCAAAAGGTCAGAAGAAACTCCCTCCTATTTATTCACATTCCTGCGAGGGCTTCGTACTATGTACCTGCAAAGTTGTGGCCAGGAACAGAAAGCTAAGCTCCTGGAGGTCCAGCACAACAACATATTGCTATCTATTTTTCATAGATTTACAATTCATCTTTCTAACAAGACTGGCAAGAATCATTTTCCAATCATTTTCCCATTTTGCCTGTCATAGTGCTCAAAGACACAGCAGGGATTCAACAAATGAATGTTCCTGATAAAGGTCAAAAGCCATCTGGCTCCCCCAGAAGACTTACCTGGAAAAGGTTAAAAGCATATTCTTGGTCCATCTCCACATTCATTAGGTGCAACAGCCGCTGAATTTCTTCAAAACTCATCCGACCATCCTGGTTTTTGTCTCCACGCTGGAACCAGTCACTCAGCCATCTAACTCTGAGTCAAGGCAAAAGCACTGTGTGTGTGTGTGTGTGTGTGTGTGTGTGTGTGTGTGTGTGTGTGTTAACTCATTCATACCTCTTCCCTTCTTGTCTAGTCTCTCTCCCATGTCAATCCATTCTCCACAGAACTTCTACAATAATCTCTCCCAAGCACGAATCTATCTCTCTACAGCATGGCCCAGGCATATGCAGATTTCCTGCAGCAGATCTCCCTGTTTGCAGAAAGACATCCAATTTTCATAAGACAGAATTAAAATCTTCACTCTGTGATATGGTGCAATCCAGCATTCTTGTATCTAGCATCCCTACTTTCTTTCTTTCTTTTTTTTAATGTCCCTACTTTCTGATGTCCCACTCTGTCCTGGTCTTCAGTCTCCTACCTCTGGATTTCACTTTTCTCTTTCTGTTCAAATATTACTTCATCTTTCTTTTTTTTATTTTATTCTTATTTTAATTATCTTTCCTTTTTTGTACCAGGAATTGAACTCAGGACCTTGTGCTTGCCAGGCAGGCACATAAGCCACTGAGCTCTCTCCAGCCCTACTTCATCTTAAGGCAGGCTGTTATGCTATTTCTCCCCTGAAGCTTTCTCAGAGCACTATAAATTATTTTTCTTCCTTTGAATGTATACAAATAATCTAATTATTGTAATATTCCTTTGGTACTTAGATCACACAATTCCATCCTTTCCACTAAGGTGATTTCTGTGTCTAATTAATCTTTTTATTCTAAAACTTGGCATGTTGCTTGGTACATCCTGCTTTGTGGTGATGAATGAAGTAACATACAATCTAGGAATCCTGAAGTGCTATACCACAGAGCTCTCTAAGGAGTTGCTTCCTGTCTCTGTGGCAGTTAATACACCAGGATCTTCTGTTCAGCTCTCAGCAGCAGCAGTCCATCTGTCTGCCTATTCATGCCCAAACTCTACCTGGCTGTATCTTTGCCCTCCCTGGCATCCATTTCTTCCTTAGAACCCTTAGTGATACATCAGCCTGAGGTCTTTTCCATCTTCCCTAGTGCTGCAGCGCTTGGCTCCTTAAGGCATTCATTCCCTACCCTGACTCTACATCTCATTGATACTGGTCTAGCCGCTCTTGTTGGTCCATGCTGGTAACAAGGTCCACCAACAGCTGGAGTCCTCGCATCCAAGTTTGCGCATCCTCAGCACTGTTAGCTACCAAGTCCAGATTGGAGCGACGACCATGGAAGACAACAGTGAAGCCCTGTTCCAGTGGGAACTCCTCTGCCAGACTGCGCAGCAACTCAGAATCATGGCCCTTCCGCACTGTCTCAACATCAGAGACCGAGACTGTCAGAGAAGAAGTGGGTGGGAATATTAAGGAAGGGAATCCAACAAATCACAGCAAAGACGAGCAGCACACTCTTCTCCATGAAGATATACAGAGTTGGAACCCTAAATTCTATAGGAAGAGTCCTAAAAGGCATTAGTGCATGGAGATGCAGACTTCTGGATCTCAGGAGTCAACAGTCATTACTGTTCTCATAGGCACTATGGCAAGGGGCCTGTGCTAGAAGTGCTTAGATGTGGCTTCCAGCCACCAGCTGGCAATCTGACAACAGAACAAAAGAACTTGAATCCCTGTTGTCCTTGTCTTAGGCAATGGATATCTCCCTTCCAGGGCTAGTCTCAATAGTGATCACAATAGAACTGGTAGAGATGACAAATTGAAACGCATTTGGAGAGTAGAAGCAATTATATGCTCAAAGAAGGCAGCATATGTTCAAATCAAGCTTGAGGGTTTTTTCTTTCCAAATGTCTCGGAAGGAGCCAGAGAAATTCTACTTCTTACCTCTACTGGGAGTGGGTTAAAATATGACCTTTGGATATGTGTGTAAAGCAGACTCTCTAAGATTCTATTTGTGATCAGATTTTTAATTTTAATTTTGTTTTGTTTTGTTTTTGTTGTGTTTTTGAGACAGTCTCACTAGCTAATTCAGACTAACCTCTTATTTGTGGTGATCCTCCTGCCTCAGCCTCTCAAAGACTGGGATTCCAGTGATGCACCACCACACATACTGGCTATGAGATGTTTAAAGATATCATAGTTTGGGGGCTGGAGAGATGGCTCAGTGGTCTAAAGCACCTACTTGAAACAAGCTTGACAAAGCACAGGGACCGCGGTTTGATCCCCCAGCACCACATGCCAGCCAGCCGCGCCCCCTGGTGGGCTGAGCTGGCCACACACACACACACACACACACACACACACACACACACACAATAAATAAATGTAAAAAAAAAAAAAGATATCATAGTTTGGTCAACAGAATCTACTGTTTTGATATGTTTTTGAATGGCTAACTTTGATTAATCAGATTCTGTTTTAGGTGCCACATACATTATTTCATTCAATCTCTGTAACCTACTAGGCAGATAGTGATTAATCTGATGATAGAGCAAAAAAGTGGCAAAGCCAGAGCTTTAATTCAGCAGATTGATGTCTGAGATAATGGTCTTATTTGTTTGTTTGGTTATGGTTGTATAATAAGAACACCAGCAACAACCAAAAATAAGATTTAACCAATGAGTCAGTAGTTGTGGTAAACACCTCTAATCCCAGCCCTCTGGGAACCTGAGGAGGAGCCTAACCTGGGTGACTTAGTGAGATCCTGTCTCCAAAAACATTAAAAGGGCATGGGACTGACTGTGGAGGATATTGGTACATACTTATAATCTCAGCACTGAGGAGGCTGAGGCAGGAAGATCACTGTGAGTTGGAGGTCTGCCTGAACTACATAGTCTTTAAAAACAAAAACAAACAAAAAAAATCTGGGGGGCTGGGAAGATGGCTCAGTGGAATAAGTGCTTCCCTGGCAAGTGCAAGGGTCTGAGTTCAATCCCCAGTTCCACCAAAAACAAACAAACAAACAAAAAAAAATGAGCTGGGGGTATAGTTGAGTTTCTAATTCACTCTCCAGGAAAACACATACACACACACATTTTCTTCTATGACTTGAGCTTTATTATGTGCCAGCACTCATCTAAATTCCTTATATGGAAAAACAAATTTAATCCTCACAACAGCCCTACAAAGACACATTATGATCTGGTTATGATCTGTATGGGCTCAGACACAGCCACAAAGGGCATGAGATCAGTGGAATCCTGGTCCCTCCCCTGCCCTCAGGCTGCCAGGCTCCTCAGGGACCTACTCGCCCATGTGCCCACCCTAGTCCTCCAGGTCACTCACAGCTGGGCTTCTCACTGCCCCCGGCCTGCCGTGAATGCCAGACTGTCATGCCATCATTCTGAAGTCTGAAGTATCTTAGCTTCTTCCAGCTTTTGGACCTCACCTTGCGGATCAGCATGCCTTCTTGCATCAGCAGCAGATCCTGATCAGTAGTCAGCTCTGTGCCAGAAAAAGCAGAGACTAGGGAGCTAGCAGGAAGGGTAGAGGGCCCAGAGGAGCCCTGGAATCCAGGTCCAGCCCTCTTCCCTTCCCTGGACTGCCCCAAACCTTCCTCTGCAAGGTTACTCACGGTCCTGTATCAGGGATGCCATCACCCCTCGCTCTACTAGCTGGTGCCAGAGTCACCTGAAGGAACAAGGAGGAGCAAAGAGCGTGTGTGAATGTTGGAGATCTAAGAAGCAAGAGAAAGAGGCTGACATTTTCTTACTCTATACAGTATGTAGCTATTTTTACTTCTACTTTGAGTTTGTGACTCTGAGGTTTAGGGAGGTTAAGATACTTGCCTCAAATGACATAAGGATTAGAATTTAAACCCAGATATGTGTGATTCCAGAGCCTCTGTTGTTTTCCATGGCTAATTAGAGGCCTAAACCGTCCATCTGCCAAATACCCTCTTGTTACGCGTTACCCTACAATCTATTAGGCAACTCTTTTTTTTTTTAATTTTTATTTTTTTTATTTTTCAACAAATAATACACTGCATATATTCTTCTTAGTGGTTAATTGCTGTACAAGATGCGGACTTGTGATCCTATTTACAAACACCATTAGAACAAATCATTCTATTCATTAACAGAATGTAACTATATATCTATCCCAACCACTTTGAATACATAGATACAAAATGGACATTCATCTGTATACCCCATTTTTTCTAAGTTCCGTTATTGAATATTATAGGTGTGTAAACTCAGCAAAATATTCTAAAAGAGTCCAGTAGCCCATAATAGCATTGGGTCTTCTGTTTAACTGGCAATGTCAGAAATTATTGACCTGAGTCCCCCACAGCTCAACTTAACAGCATGGCTTTATTTCTTATAATTTCGTCTTCATACTTTTCTGCTGGATGGTTAAGACCAAGGTAAAGCAGGACCTGTGCAACAAGAGTTGGAGCTTTTTGGTCTGAGAAGGTCAGTGAAATGCCCTCAGGATTTGTCCTGAGATCCTGTACCTCAGATTGTAGAACCTTTATCAGTGCAGCCATGTGGATGAGTCACGGCCAATGCTTGGCCAATGTGCTCTCTGTGAAAGCCTGAGAGAGTATCTTCTCCCCATGTGACTCTCCTTAGGCCCACTCTATGTCATCGATCACTTTCCTCTTTGGCCCCATAATCTTCTTGATCAGAAAATTTGGGACACTACCGAGGTACATGACGTTACAGTACAAGTTCTCATATGTCCTGAGTCTTGGGCAACTCTTCCATAACGAGTTTGCTCTTCATCTCTTTATTCAGAACTACCATTTTGTTAGGCAGCCCCTTTCAGAACTTGGAATTTCTCCACACCTTAGCTTTCTCTTTTCCAGGTGGAATCATCCCAGCTTCCCTCTTCTGGGACCCTTGTCCATGAGCCCATGTGGATTTTCCAGCTCTGAAGGGGTAGGGAGGCCTGAAGGGCTGGACAACAGTATGTGAGTCTCTTCTACAACACCTAATTATATTCTTTTGTGTTTCCATGATGAAACATATTTTCTATTCTTTTTCCTCTTCTCCTCCTCTTGTGTGGTGCTGAGGATCAAACCTGGGGTCTTATACATGCTGAACAAGTACCCTGTCACTGAGCTAGACCCACAGCCTTATATTCTTCATAACAGTTATTCTCACAGGTTTGTTTGTGTGGGTGTTATTGGAGACTAAATCCAAGACCTTTGCACTGAGCTACATCTCCAGGCCCTTTTTATTTTCTTGAGACAGGTTCTCACTACCTTGCAATCTTTCTTTAGTCTCCAGAGTGCTAGGATTACAGGCATAGACCACCACAACTGATTTATTCTCATAGATTTTAATGAACCGAAAATGTTACACAAAGTTAGATAAATGATGCCATCAGTAATCCCAGAACTCTGGATGACAGAGGCAGGAGAATCACAAGTTTGAGCCCCATCTGAGCAACTTAGTAATTTCCTATCTTAAAATGAAAACTCAAAAAGAGGATGTGGCTCAGTGCAAAGACCCTTACTACTAGGAAAAATAATTACACAAATCTCAGAATTATATTTGCAAGTTAAAAAAGGATACCTTTTTAAAAATATATGCTGTCCAATTTAGAACCTAGTTAAACTATCCTAGCCTCCCATAACAAACTTTCCTTAAAGAAAACTAGAAGAGTTAATATGTGGCCACTTTGATTCTAGTTTTGCCTATTTAGTGAGCAGACATTTTGACCACATTAAGCTAGAACAAAGCTCATGAGACGTGAAACTCTCTTTGCATAAACAAAGGACTTACACTTGAATGGAAATATACTGTTTAATTAAGAAGCTTAAAATAGCTTAGCAAGGGTCCACGGAGATGGCTCAGTAGAACAAGAACTTCCCTGGCAAGTGAAGGGCCTGAGTTCAATCCTCAGTTCTGACAAAAAAAAAAAAAAAAAAAAAAAAAAAAAAAAGTTTAGTGGATTAAAGCATCTGCAAGCAGGCACAGGGGCTGGGGATCCGACCCCCGGGCCTGCCATGTCAGCCCTGCCCCTGCGGTGCACTGAGACAGCAATTGAGACTGGGTGTGGTGGTGTGCACCTGTTATCCCAACTCTTGGGAGGCTGTAAACAGGCAGATCACTATGAGTCCAATCTAGTAGTGAGACCCTGAACACCCTGTAGATGCTTCTCTAAAATACAAAAAAAAAAGGGCCGGGGAGATGGCTCAGCAGGATAAGCGCTTAACTGGCAAACGCAAGGATCTGAGTTCAATCCCTGGTTCTGAAAAAAAAATAAAAATAAAAAAAAATAAAATACAAAAAAAAAAATCGATAGTGGAGAATATCTTAAGTTTTGAGTATCTGAAAAGCAATCATTTAGTATTCCATGAAAACAGTTATAGTTAACTTCTGCATTTTAAAATAAAAAATGTTAAGTCTGATGTGGCTTGACTGAGGTCACAGGTAGGGTATATTAGAATCCTGTCTCTCCAAAGATGGAATAAAGTCATTTAGAAGTAACTAATCCAGGGCCAGGGAGATGGCTTAGTGGAATAAGCACTTCCCTGGCAAGGGCAAAGGCCTGAGTTCACTTCCTGGTTCCACCAGTAACTAATCCTCATGCAGAATGTGAGGGTCACTGAAAACAACAGCATCCCTGACTCCAGGATCCAGATAAAGCTTTAAAAAAGGATTGCAGAATAAGAGGGTAAAGTTGGGAAGCAGTCTCTTGGCTGAGGCTGAAGATGCATGTGTGTATGTGAGACCAGAACAAACCTCTGCATAGAAAAGGGTCCAAAAGTGTTTCCTGAGCGACAACAGCAGTTCCTTTTCTGTATGGGGATGCAGAGCTTAGAACATGAGGCATACAAAAACTATGCAAACAATGACTCAGCTATCTTGGGTCTTCACGCTGTTAATAGAGCAAGGTTGGCCTGAGTCTAATATCTAATACCCCATGCCAACACTTTGTCTTTACTCCTTTCTGAACTGTGGCTCTCACCTTTGGGATACAGGAACCTGTGGTGGGCCCTTGAGCCTGCCTGACAGAAGAATGACCTCACATTATACCCATGTCCAGGAGTCTCACGATGATGACCTAAAACAGGAAACTAGAGAATAGCACTTAAATGCCTGAACATCCTTAGTTTGGAAACTACTGCTTTTTTGTTTGCTTGTTTGTTTAAGGTCTTGCTATGTAGCCTAGGTTGGCCTTAAACTCACAATTTTCCTGTCTCAGTCTCCCCCAAGTGTTAAAATTAGAGGCATGTGCTACCATCCCTGGTGGAAACTACCACCTCTTTTTTTTTTTTTTTTCTTTTTGATGGAACCTGGGATTGAACTCAGGTCCTTGCGCTTGCCAGGGAAGCGCTTATTCTACTGATCCATCTCCCTGGCCCCTACCACCTCTTAAGCTGCTCTTTGAAAATTGTTTTTCCCTTCTTTGTCAAACTCTTCCAACCCCAGGGGTTGGCCTTTTTTTTTTTTTTTTTTTTTTTGGTACCAGGAGGGGAATCAAACTCATTCGACCTTGTGCTTGCCCCATAGCTGCTCATATCACAGAGCTATATTCTTGGGGCTTAGCTTTTCAAAAATTTAATTTTGATTGAATTCCTAAATCACTGCTTTAAACCTGGATACAACTGACATGTGCCAACTTCAGTCAACTTATGGAGATACATAAGGCCAAAACTGGACTTTAGGGAGAGGGGGACCGAGGACTAGGAAGACTGGTTGACCTGCCAGAGTCACTGAGTGACAGAACTGGAACTAGAACCCAGATCTCCATAGAGTCACCTAGGAGAGTGTGCCAAGACTCTGCCTTAGAAACAGACTTCTCTAGAAAACAGGTTAAAGCGAGGCTAGGAATCCACCAGGAGCAATGACATTTCATCTCTTCGTTATTTGTGTTCTCTTCTAGCCCACCAATTGGCTTTTCTTCCCCTTTTCTTTCCTTTTCCCATCCTATCCTGATTCTTCCTCTTCCTTTCTAGCTTCTCCCTCCCAATCCTTTGTTTTCCTCTTTGCTTACTTAGGTCATCCTTTTATTCTCTTCTCATCCCCTCTCTCCATCCCCTCTTCCTTTCATTTTTCTCCTTTGTCTCCACTAATTCCCAGTATCTCTCATTCCCATCTTCTCTGAGGATCTTGAGACTATGGTCCAGGAGAGAGGTCACTTGGGTTTGGACACTCGGTAGCATGTCCCTCTGCTCAGACTCTTTTCCCTGTATCCTAGGAAACTGACCAAACAAAGTGCCCAGAGAATGAACGTAAGCAAGAACCCAAGTGTTCTAGGTTATGGTGTTTCTTCTGCTAGCTAAAAAGATAGTCACAGCTGATACAGGTATAGTGAGAAGAGAAGGAACAAAAACATTTGGGAGTAAGGGTGCTGGCAAGGGCACAGAGAATGAAAACTGACAGTAAGAGAGTTCTTAAATATTCTTTCCTGAAGACGTCTTCAAGATATAGTTACCTGTCTAATATAGATGTGAAAATACACATAAATTAGGAGTTAGCCTAGAGCTACAGAACAAGACTTGACCGTTAACTTCTAAGTGGCTTTATGTCATCTACAGTTGGACTTTGCTAGTGACACCATTGATGCCAGCTACATTACAGCAGGACTCAAGGAGTCTCATTTGTCTCTGAGGAACAAGAAGGAAGAAAATCATTTTGTCTACTCCCTTGCTACTGGAGAGGATTATGCTTAACCTGATTTGTGTAAAGGGGACAGAATGGCTCTGGTCACAGGTCATAGCCCTCAGAATGTTAAGAGTTTGAAGGCTCTTTTACAGCACATATAATCTAAAGGTTCATGGCTAAATTAGTATTTCTTGAGGAGTACATTAAAACAGAAATCCCTTGGCTGCACCATAAAATCTACCAGAGGCCAGGGCCAGGGAGATGGCTCAGTGGAATAAGTGCTTCCCTAGCAAGTGCAAGGGCCTGAGTTCAATCCCCAGTTCCGCAAAAAAAAAAAAAAAAAAAAATCTACCAGAGGCCAGGGAGATAGCTCAGTGGAATAAGTGCTTGCCTGGCTAGTACGAGGTCCTGAGTTTGATCCCTGGTACCACAAAAAAGAAAAAAAAAATCTACCAAATCAAAAATTCCAAGTATAGGGCTCAAGAATATTAATAAGCACACCTGGTACAGGTGAATCTGGGAAACCCTAAATTCTCTTATTAAAGATTAGGAAATTATAATCAAAAGTCCCACAGCACAGCACTTGGTGCATCAACAAACTACCCTGGATCTTTAAGCAGGAGAACAAGGCACAGTATTGGAACTCTGGTTCCCTTCAGGGAAGTCTCGTAATTCTTCCTCTTACTAGGAGTTCCTCACTTCGCAAGGTCTTAGCTAACCCTTGTGTGGTAATCCTCAACAATCTGTCTGTGATATATGCTAAAGCCTGTCTACTGCAATTCTTTCTCTTCCCTCACTGTGGGCAGGCTCACTCCTCTGAGGAGTGGCAAGGGTTAGCACTCCTGGCCCTGGGCAGCTAAGAGACATCGTTAGCACTTTTTTAGTGAGTCCCAGGAATTGAACTCAGGACTTTGCACTTGCCAGGCAGGTGCTATGCCACTGTGCTATATCCCCAGCCTCCAGAGACAACTTTAAAGGACTGAAACAAGATGTGTTAGTGTATAACTGTCATTGTAACACTCAGAAGGCTGAGGCAGAAGAATCACAAATTCAAGCTGAGCCTGGGCAGCTTAGAGGCTTAGCAAGACACTATTTCAAAAATTTAAATGAATTAATGAATGAATAATAAAAATGGCTGGGAATGTGGCTCAGTGAAAAGCCACTGGTTCAATTCCCAGGACCATAAAAATAAAATCTAAACAAACAATGGGTGATTGACACAAATAAGAGGAAAACTGTCAGTCAGAGGGAAACAGGAAGAAGACCCTCGCTGAGCTGTTTGGGTGGGAGAAGGATCTAGGTAACAAACTGATCAGGGTAGGTAAGTTAGCTAAAGGACAGAGGGAGAGACTCAGGCAGGTCAGAGCAGAGCGGAGAGCAGAGAGGAGGCTGGCCAGAACTGCCAGGCCCTTACCGTGTCTGTGAGCTATGTTTCCAGAGCTCTGCGATGCTCTCCACTGTGGGCTGAGGAAGCCCAGTCTGGCTTCTTTTCTCCTGTGCACTTGCTTGCTTCCTCTCCTCTCCTACTGCAGTTAGTTTCTATTACAGGCAGGGTTACAGGCAAAGGCAAGGAGAAGGGTGCGGAGAGGTGTAAGCTCTTTCCTTAGTCCAGCCCATCCAGCTCTTAAAGGCCCAGGACGCTGTCCATGTGGGGGTGGCAGGGCAGGAGAAGGGGATTAAGGGGAGGGATTGTCTGACGATGAATCTCCACAGAGAAGCCTGGTGGCCCTTTATCTTGATGCCCACCCTCCCCCACAGCCCCAGCTGACCCCAATCCTGCAGTAGCACTCAAAGCGAAACTCAAGGAGTGTCTGAACTGCAGTGCTCCATGAATCACTGCTTTTCATTCTGGTGGGTCTCTGCATGTAGAATGGCTGGTTTTGCTCTCATTTCATCTGGCTGCTTTCCACAGTGTCTGTTTCAGCATGCTCATGTGTATCTGCATCCTGCCTTGGCAGGCATTCAGTGGCACAGCAAAGGAAGAAAGTAGGATGGGAAAGGAGGAAGATAAGGAGAAAGGGAGGGAGGAATGGTGATACAGTGTCAAGGGTCAGTCTCTATGAACTTATATAGGGATTGCTTAAATATTGAAGAGTGTACACATGAATGTGAAATAACTCATCCCCCCTTACACTGATTCATTACTTCTACAAGCATTTGTTCAGTGTTAGGACATGCATCTATGTTTTACAGAGCAGGAGTAGAGATGAAGTAAGTTCATGGCGTGTAAGAATCCAGAATGGAGGAAGTACAGAAAATAATGAGCCCCTCACAAGGGTGACTGACAGGACAGCAGGTACACAAACAAAGATCAAGGAAAGGGGGCCATATTAGGAGAGGAATAGGGGATTATAAAGAGTTTACTGTATCATGATCCCATACTTCACAATGAGAGACTGAGGTGCAGGAAAGTGTAGACTCACAAGTGTCCACAGCAGAACATCCAGCTTCTTAACACTCTCATAGCTTTGAAGGCTGGATTTGCTTTTGCTCTGCTTTGGGAAAGTTTTGTGGTGTGGCTCTTTCTTGACCAGGGAATAACAGGCAGTTGAGGCACAAGGCACAGCTCTGAGTAGAGCTTCTGTAGAATCCTTAGAAATGTTTTTCTGTAAGGTACATTTTAACCATAGGCACAGAGTGAACCAGCTGTGTTAAATGATTTTAAGTGTGCTAAGATCTGGCTGGCTCTCATGGTCCCCACCCTGCAACATCCCTCTGCTGCCTAATATGTTACCATTAGTGGTTATTCATAGCTCAATTTTTAGGTCCCTCAAAATAAAATCTTACTAGATGATGACCATAGATAAGGAAATATTTGACAGGATGGGGACATATACCTGGCTTTTGGAATAGCTGGCCAAGTTGTTTCAAGTCCTGAGGGCTAACAGAGTTCTTCACTATATAATAATTTACTAAGTTATAATCTCTGTAGTTTTCTGTATCTGTGCTATATTTTACAATGAAAGGACTTAAAACTTTTGCATCTAGAAATTTTTGAAACCTTAACTTTTTTTTCTTTTCTTTCTTTTTTTTTTTTTAAGATAGAGTCTCACTTTGTAGTACAGGTTGGCCTTAAACCTGCTGCAGTCCTCCTGCCTCATCCTCCTGAATATCCAAATGCTGAGATTATAGGCAGGCATATGCCACTGTGCCTAGCATTAATGCTCTTAAAAAATTTTTACCTAGATTAGATTAACCATACTCTTCCATTGTTTTTTGAAACAGGATCTCACTATGTAATTCAGACTGGCCTTGAACTCATTACATAGCCCAGGGTGGCTTTGAACTCACAGTGATTCTCCTGTCTTAGC
The DNA here is from genome assembly GCF_000260255.1 of Octodon degus. NCBI lineage: Eukaryota > Metazoa > Chordata > Mammalia > Rodentia > Octodontidae > Octodon > Octodon degus. Next base: position 10,454,108 of record NW_004524672.1, read on the forward strand.
CTCACAAGTACTGTGATTACAGGTGCCTGCCACCTTGCCTGGCTACTGAAAGCAGGCTTTGATAGGTGAAGAGAAGAGTATAAAAGGAAGGGAATCATTACAAGTTAGGTGGACATTCATTGGGAATAGGAAGAGTAGGGAGAGCACTGATATGTAAATGATGATTTCAGACTCCACATTAACAGCAGTCCTGGCTCATGTGCTTGTCTAGCTATCCCATTTCTACCCACCTGACAGCATCATCTCATCATCTCCTTTTTTTCTGAGCTTCATCCTGACATTCCTTGTACCCCCTGCCTTTTTTTTTTTTTTTTTTTTTTTTCCAGTGCCATGCTGATTTTGTCACAGTAACTTTGTAGCCCATGTCAAACTTGCAAAGATCCTAACAATCCTCCTGCCCCAGTCTCCCAAGTGCTAGGAATACAGGCATGGGCCACCACACCTAGCTGTTTTTTTTTTTTTAATTATTATTATCTAAATAAAATACAAATAGTAATAAAAAAAATTAGAAACCCCACTCCTCTTTTAACTCCAAGGCTATATGTATTTGCTTCTCCCTGAATCCTATCAGCTCAATGCTGCCAAACCTTTCCTTTGGAGTGATCTGTCAAAGCTGTTAGCGCTTATTCTGGCCTTAACAGGAGTGCATATCTCAAATGTTACAGTCTGTTTCAGCGTTCTCACCCTACTACTTCTCAGTGGGGTGAGGATTTGAAGACTTTAACAAGGTTAGTATGGCTTCAAAGAGTGTCCATCTTCTGAAGAACTCTCATTAGATCCAAAGGAAGCAGACAGGGCCTCAGGCAGAGGAACTGGCCATCTGGTTTGGTAATCCCTATTTCTGCAGAACTCCTGGCCCTTCCCCCTCAGCTGCCTATTATTAACAGATCCAGAAATTTAATCAGGGCATCAGCAGCAGAGGGACTTTCTGGGAACTGTGCCCAGGAAAGGTCTAGAAGTCTAAATTAAAATGAAGCAGCAGCTGTACTGAGAGTACTAGAGACCTAACCACAATACTCTCACACTGCCACCCAGCCTACCTAGGCCCTCCTCACCCAGGGCCACATTAGAGCCCTCTGTTTTTTCAGGATAATCAGGCCAGCAAATCTGAGCTCAGTTCCCCAGGTTATTCAGCCAAATTACTTAAACTTCTGAAATAAAGCATCATCCTGGTGGCCAAAAAGGCAACTAAAAACTATTCCCTCTAAGAATCATAAATATGAGAGCTTCATAGAATTAAAAGCTAGGATATATAATGTCAAGAAACCAGAGAATAGGGGCTGGTGAGATGGCTCAGTGGTCTAAAGCACCTACTCAGAACAAGCTTAGCAAAGCACAGGGACCACGGTTCAATCCCCTAGCACCACATGCCAGCCAGCCCTGCCCCCTGGTGGGCTGAGCTGGCCACACACACACACACACACACACACACAAATAAAAATAAAGAAACCAGAGAATATATAACCACTCTGCCATTCCTGCATAATTTTACTCATTGAGTGGGTGTGAGGTATTTTAAAAAACTGAAAAAAACCAGGCTTATTTATTTATTTATTATTTATTTTGCAGAGCTGGGGATTGAACTCAGGCTCTTATGCTTGCCAGGCAAGTGCTTATTCAACTGAGCTATCTCCCCAGCCCCTAGAAGGCTTTTTAAAAAAATGTATTTAGTACAGGGTCTCACTACACTGACTGGACTCGGAGTAATCCTCCGGTTTACAGCCTCACAAGCACTGGGATTACAGGCATGTGCCATCATGCCCAGTCTCATATGCCCTTTCAACTTGCCCCGGAGGGCGGGGCAGGCACAGCAGGCGTCTGCCTAAACAGGTGCTTTAATCCCGAGCTGTCTGGGCCAGCCCTTCAATAGGAGGCTTTTGAAATAAAGACTACAAATGGTATAATATTCTATACCAAGACAAAAGTTTGATAAAGGAGCATAAAAATGAAATGTGTTATTTTTTAAGAGTTATGTCTACAAAAAGGTTGAAAATTAAAAGAAGATATCTAGGAACAGTTAAATATGTTTGAAAACATTAAGACTGCTATGGCATTTTTGGCAGAATTTTAGAATCAGTCTTTCAATTTTCACAAAAATAAACCTGCTGGGATTTTACTGATTATTTTGTCTTTTGAGACAGCGTCTTGCCATGCAGTTCAGGCTGGCCTTGAGCTCATTTTGTAGTCCAGTGAGCTTGAACTTGCAACGATCCTCATGTCTCAGTTTCCCAAGCACTGGAATGATAGGTGTGCATCACCATACCCGACTGGGATTGCAGATCAATTTGAAAAAAACCTAGCATCTTACAGTCCTTTCCTATCCATGGAGATGAGACATACCTCCATTTATATAGTCTTAATTTCTCTCCAGCAGGTTTTTTCGATGCAGAGATTTTGTAAACTGCTGTATCTATGTCTAGCTGCTTAAATTTATTATACAGTATGTTTTCTTTTTATTTTTTTAATTTAAAACAATAAAAATGATACAGAATTTCGAGGCAGGATAAGAAATTAACAATGGTCAATGTATTCCATATTGTCTCCAAAATGGTCAGATTACAAGATGTAGGCAAGCAAAATTATGATTTGTATTCTCTGGGTTTTAGCTTTCATGCTATTACACTATGTTTTTGAAGCCTCATTTTTCTATTTAGTTTTATATGTGGGCATGTAATTGATTTTCTTTGGTATTCTGTGACTATGCTAAATTCACTTATTAATCCTATATTTATAGTCACTTTTGGATTATCTTTGTACACAATCACACTGTCAACAACACAATAGTTTTCTTTACAATAATTTCATTTTTTTGGTTTATGACACTGACTGGGAAGTAATAAAGAGATTTGATAGTGGACATCTGTTTTACTGATCTCATAAAGATTTCAGTATTTTATTAGGGTTTTGTTGATCCTTTTTATTAAAGTCATGCGCTTCTTTTTGCCTTTTTGATACAGAGATTCTGTTGTGCACTTCAGGCTGGTCTTGAACTGGCAGCAATCCTCCTACCTCTGCTTCAGTGCTGGAGTGCTACAGGCATGCACCACCATACCCGGCTTTATTCCTGGTTCTCAAAATTTTCTCCTTTCTTTTTGAAGTGTTGCTGGGATTGAACCCATGGCCTTGTATATGTCAAATTCACATGCTACCAGTGAAATATAACCCCCTCTTAAAAAAATCATCTTGGGAATTATATTCTAATCTTTCTCTGCATCTATCTAAATGATTGTGATTTTTTTCTTCTTTGCTTATCTTTGAGATGGGGGTCTTACTGTGTAGTTTGTGCTGGCCTTGAAGGTGTGCTCCTCCAGCCTCCACAGTGCTGAGATTACATGTGTGCACCATCACATCTGCCCTCCTTTTAGGCCAAGAGCCTGAACTGAGTGCTTTCCACACAACTCTTTTTTGGTGCTAGGAATAGAACTCAGAATCTCCCCAAGAAGGCGCTGTGCTACTGAGCTATATCCCCAGGCCCTGCTCTCCTTTTAAACTGATTACTTGGATTTAGTTTTCAACTACAGTCAATCTTGTATTTTTGCAATAAACCCAATATATATATATATATATATATATATATATATATATATATATATAATTTTGATATAGATTTTTTTTTTTGTATGTGTGCTGGGGCTTGAGCCTAGGTCTACCACTAAGCTCTGTTGCATCTCCTTATTTGACACAGACTCACTATATTACTTATAACTGGCAATCTTCCTGATTCAGCTTCTCAAATAGCTGATGTCTAGGGATTTTGTTTATATTCATAGCAGAGGATGGTTGTTTTCCTTACGTTTTTTTCTTTGGCGGAACCGGGGATTGAACTCAGATCCTTGTGTTTGCCAGTCAAGCACTTATCCTACTGAGCCATCTCCCTGGCCCCTTCCTTATGTTATTGATAGGTTTGGTGGCAGGGTAATGCTGCTTTATCTTTTTGAGACAAGGTCTTCAACTCCCAATGATCTTTCTGCCTCAGCCTCCCAAGTGCTGGGATTACAGGTGACTGCTACCAGGCCTGGCAATGTTGCAATTTTTACCTTTTTGAGACAGGGTTTCAGGCTGGCCTCAAACTCACTTGTAGTTCAGATGGATCTCAACTCAGTGATCTTCCTGTCTCTGCATCCATGCATGGCTATGGCAATGCTGCTTTTAAGGTAAACTGGTGCTGGTCCCCAGTACTCAGGAGGCTGAAAAAGGTTCACTGAGTTTGAGACCAACCTGGGCTACAAAGTGAGCCCAAGGCCAGCCTGAACTACATAGTGAGACCCTGTGTCAAAAAGAACCCCCCAAAAAAACAAACTGGGATCCAGTCCCTTTTTGTAGTCTGAAAATTTATGACATCAGTCACTACGACAGCGAGGTGCTTTTATGTACTCAATTCAAGGGTTTATCAATTTTGACTGTGTTTAGAGACTCTTGGAA
>NW_004524672.1:10458629-10475978 GCF_000260255.1 Octodon degus
TTTTTTTTAGTGGAACTGGGGATTGAACTCAGGCCCTTGGCTTGCCAGGGAAGCACTTATTCTACTGAGCCATCTTCCCTGGCCCCTATATTTTGTTTTTGAGACAGGATCTCAACTGTGTTGTCCATGCTGGCCTTAAAACTCATGGCAATCCTGCCTCAGCCTCCCAAGTGCTGGGATTACAGCTATGCACCACCATACCCAGTTCTATTTTTAGAATTTATTATTCTATTCCAGGTTCTTGACATGAAAAATTAATTTGACTTTCAGGTTTTCTTTTGTAATGTAATTTCTTTTAAAAGTACTCCTTTAGCTATTTAGAGTCTAGTCTGACATTATCTTTACTATAATTTAACTCAAAAGACTGTCTAGTTTTCTATGTGAGTTCTTTGGTCAATGGTTTTAGAAGTATAATGCCTGTTTTATTTTTGAGACAAGATAAATAAATTTTATTTTTTCACTATGCACGTCAGGCCGGCCTTGCACTTACTTTGTAGCCCAGGCTTGTCTCGAAAACTCAGTGATCCTTTTGTCTCAGCCTCCTGAGTACTGGGATTACAGGCTTGCACTACCACACCAGGCTTTAAATGCCTAAATTTTAAAGAAGAAACTTTCAGTTCTTTTTCCTAGCTTGAGCCTTCTATGGTCAGAAACATCCTACTGTTCTAATATTTTCTGAAAATCAACACTAATAAATTTTCAAGTGCAACTAACGGAAGCACATGCCCATAATCCAGCACTCAGGATTGTATGAGGCAGGAGGTTCACAAGTCTGAGGTCATAAATGCCTGCTTTGGCAAGCACAGGGACCAGAGTTCAATCCGTGGTCCCGCATGTCAGCCTGGGGCACACTGAGCAGTGAGTCCTAGACTCAGGTGCAGTGGTGCATGTAATCCCAGCACTGAGGAGGTTGAAAACGAAGAGGATCACTATGAGTCTGAGCTGTGGAGTAAGACCCTGTAACAAATATGCAAGTGAAAAACAAAACAACCCACAAGTTTGAGGTCAGCCTGAGCATGTGAGCTACCCAGCAGACCCTTGTCCAAATACATACATATATCTCCCAAGAATATAAACAGACAGAAACAGATAGGTATGAATGCAGTGTTCTATGTATGTCAAACTAGGTTTATTAATTGTATAACTCAAAATTTTACTTGTTACACCTGCTTTTGGAACATACATTAAAATACTCTTCCAAAAACCAAGTTGCATAATGTATCAGGAAAGAAAAATCTCATTTCATTCTGTAGTTTCCTACTTCAAATGTTTTAAAACATTTTTATTTATGGTGCCAGGGACTGAACCTAGTTCTTTGTTTATACTCATCATGTGCTTAAGTACTAAGCTGTACTCTACCCCACCACGAGTTCCTGACAGCAACGTTCTATGTCCAGTTCCTAACCTTTGTACAGCAGTAAGATTGAGCAGAAGAATCCTTTCCAGGTAATGTAGAAAAGCATGGTCTGAAAGGTACTGATGCTTCTCCTTGCTCTACCACTGAAACTCTCATAGACCTTCTAAAGCCCTGGAAAAAAGAAACTGGAAGTGTCTTGCTAAGGGCCAGGCATGGGAACAACTCTAAAGATGTGCTCTAAGCCCTCTATCCAGAAAGGCATTACCTTCTCACAGAAACCTTTCCACTCACTGGCTCAAAAGCCAGAAGTCAGGGCCTGTTCCTGTAAGAGACACTTTTTCTTTCTTTTCCATGTTACTAGGGATTAAATCCAGGTCCTTCACACTGAACTACATCCCTGGCTAGGCTTGAATTTACAAGTTTTCTGCCTCAGCCTTCTAGTGTCGGGATTATAGGCATGTGCCACCATGTCTGAGTAGAAGACACAATTTATCAGGTAAATGGCACCATCCCAGCTTCCCAAACAGCTTTTATATATCAGTTGCTGTCTTTCTAGACTCCTAAAGCTGTCCACATAGGAACCACCATTACACTCATGGCAGGGCAATGTATGTTTATAACCAGGTGTATGACAAACATCGCCTGACCAAAGTACCTGAGTATCAATTGACAAAATAAAATCTCCAGTTAAAAGGAAAAGTTATTTTTATAAAAACAGAAGCATGTTTTATTTCAGTCCTGTTGAAGAAGTGAGGGATGGAAAACACAAATCAGAGGAGGGATCTCTTTATACAATACACAAAACATCAAGACCCACCACAAGGAATAATACCCATTCTGACCCTCCCCCCAACAACTCCTATGTGGGTTCCAAGGCCAGCTGAGAATAGATGGGACAAGAATTAAGACACTATTGGCACAGTAACATGGCCAGTGCACCGAAAGATGGAGAGAATTTCCCAAGGAGCAAGGCCTGGGCCTCAGCTGCTTCCCCAGTGGAGGGGGAATGAGAAAACTTTGGCTCAGCAGGAAGGCGGTTATCAAAATCAGGGTTACCCTAGGTGGATTCTCCAGATCACAGGCTGTGGGCTGAAGGAAATCAAGATGTTTATCCAGTCCATGCTGGTTTCTGCTTTCTCCAAAACTTCTCCTCTTCAGGCTTGCTTCTCTTCTTCATTTTGGAAGGCAGAGGAATAAGTGCTTATTCTACCCTTCCTACATCTAGGCTATTTAATTCCTATTTTCTTGGCCTCTAATGAGACAGAAGCCAACTAACAAGGCCGGCTCCCTTTGTGAAAGTCGGCTTGAAAGAGCCCTTGAGTTGGCAATACTGCCTCTGCAAAGATTTCTGAACTTGCCCTTATGGATCTTCAAATTTGTTCAGAGACGTACATCTTTAACTGTATGACATGAGGACAGAAAAGACTTGGTCCCTCTCTAGAGGTGGACCAGCAAATCCCATCTCTGATGAGATGGAAATGAGAGAGAAAGCAGGTACTAACAGGAAAGGACTGGGAAGGCAAGGCAGATGATAGTAAGTTAGGTTCAAGCCCGTGGGTTGTGAACAGAACAAGCCAAAGCTCAGAAGGAAGGGGAATTCTCCAACACAATATGAACAAGTGATAACTATTTTAGTGAACTCTATAATTTCCACAGACAAAATGGGGGGGGGGGTAAGTGACAAGAACAAGCAGAGTTCAGCTCTCCATCTTAAATGTGAATAAAATAAACCCACTTAGCTAATACTGCTTCAAGTACAATCATGAAAACAGATGGAGCTGCTGACATTCACACTAAAAGAAAAGGATCAGGTGGCCTAGCACCTTAATCCCAGGCACCTCCCTTTTAAATGTCACCCGGAATATATCTCTGAAGACTTGAATTCGAAGACTGCCACCCTCTTGCCACAATATAACACTCTTTCAGGATAGCAGGATGAGTTAAGACATCTATTTTAAGTTTAATAAGAGGGAAATGAAAAATGAAAAGCACTGAGATTTGGAAAAGCTAGCAGCTAAAGCCAGAAACAAGGTTAAGGTCCTCATGGCACCCAGGACTAGGAGCAGAAGAATGGGAGGAGGGAAATAGGCGGTGTTTTCCTGCTGTCCTTTGGTTTTACATCTTTCCCCTGACTCCCATTCCTCCCAACAGCCTGATGCAGCTATTGGCCTGCTATGGGGATATAATGCCCAGGCCAACTTTTTATTGAGCTTATGCAGCTAACAGACTTGTAAACAGTGCCAATTAACAAAGTTTTGCTGAAAATGATAGCTTGTGTCCACTAACACACCTCTCTCTGAGATTAACAACAAAAAAACCCAAAGTAAACAAATACTGAGAGAGAATTAAGAGACACATCATGAGTCTTCCAGGAAGGCAAAGGAAAAAACGCCAGATGGCTTGGTCCCAGGCGCTCACCATGCCTAGAGTGCTGCTGCTATCAACACTGTCTCCCCTCCCTGCCAGTGGCTAGGTAGAATGGGAGCAGGGTCATCTTGGGCATGCTGCTAATACAGCATTTGCTGGTGTTTACACCCTTCTGGGGCTGTGGTGGCAGACTGCTGTGTCAGGAGCCCATTTCCTGGGAGTAGCCAAGGGAGCCCAGGTCCTGAGCCAGGTCCTCAAGGCAGACTGAGATGGCAGCCCACACACCTCAGCAGGGGTACCATGCCCCTTTTCTCCAGTGCAGTTCAGCATGAGGTTGTCTATTCTCGGTCGGCGATAAAACCTGAGCTGTTTTCCTCATGGGTTCCCCTCCCGTCCCCAACTTGGGGGAGTTCAGGGAGGAGACAAGGAGGATCACTGAGGGGGAAGGGGGATACCCCGGGGATCGGTGACCTGGCCCTCTTGCAGGTTCTTCACCAGTTGTGCAAGCCAGCGTTTCGTGGTGGTGTCATCTTTTAGCACCTGGGCAAAGGTTGTGTCCTTCAGCTGGTCAGGGAGGCACTGCCTGAGTGCTTCACGTGCCCTACATCAGAAACAAACAAACCAACCAGGGAGACCAACAAATAAACCCAGATTTGGGGGCTAGGGAAGAGCCCCTTTCTTAGATATAAATATACAGTAAGTGGGCATCTATGGCTCTCTCAAGTTATATTTAGAAGCCATTAAAATTCTCTAATGCTTATACCAGATAATGGCTCAAAGATCTCTAGGATTTGGAGTTTGCAAACATTTTTAGAATGACGTCCCAGTGTAGAATTTCATGCAAAAGCAAAATGGAATAAAATGGTGCAATAGTTTACTTCAAATTGCTTTCTGATTTATTTCAATTATGTCAAAATATGTTAAAAAATAGATGAGTTATAGGAAACCAAATATTTCAAAAAAACATTAACAGCAGATATGGATCTCAGTTGGATGTGATAAGTTAATGAATTTTCATTCTATACTAACCTATCAACTTATGTCTTTACAGAAATTGTTTCAATTTTATATTTAAAAATCTTAATAAATCATAAAAACAAAACTATGGTAGCAGCAATATCAGTTGAACTTTAAGTGTTTCATTTTCTTTGAAATGATGAACAGCAGAAAGTCAAATCTGAAAACCTAAAAAAGGTAAATGTTAACTATTTATAGGGCTATTCTAAACAAAGTTATAGTTTTTGTACTTAGACAAACAGAATTTTAAGTAAACACATTTTCAAATGTTGGTGACAGCAGCAACTACTGAAGAACAGGACAAAATGGACAAAAGAAATAGGAAAGGCTTGAGTAACTCTGGTGGCAACTGACTTCAGTCCACATTAAATCAAGTTATTCCTATCCCTAAGAACAGAGAAATCATTCCATTACATGGTTTGTCAGAATCTGAGCTAGCGGCTTTCAGTATAAATTATGGATTTACAAAGCAGAAGGTCAAACGTTTCTAAATGTACTATACCCACAATGTATGATTTCTGGCAGAAAGAGTATGAATATAGGGAAACAAAACAATTAGCTCAATAACCTCATACACTTCTCTTTCTGACCTTTGGAATATCAACTGAAAGCTCAAACCACAGGAGTAATGCATCATAAAGCTTCCCCTGGAATTAGAAATCTACTCTCTGGAAATTCATTATAAGATAATTACGATGGGAAGAGGCAACTCTAATGGAGTTTTAAATTTAGCACTACAGATTTCAAAAGGAATTTACATTCTGTACAGATAAATTAAATATAGTTAAATCCCTTCTGTTTCCTAAAGACAAAAAGCCTATGTCATGAGATGTGGAATACAATTCAACAGAGTATTTCCTTAAAGCCTTCTAATTTCTGTAAATGTTTACCTGGGATTATCTGAGAGTCGAAGGTAACATCTTACTACATGCTTCAGTAGACGGGCAGAAGGCTCTTTGGACAGCTGCAAGACCATTTTACCCTGTTTTGCCCAAAATAAGAAGAGGGTAGGGAGAAAAATAAAACAAACCACAAAGCATAAAATAACTGACATCAGAGATTAGATTGTTCAAGAATCATTACAGAAGTTTCTAGAATTATTTCCAGTTAGAAGACTATAGCTGCTCCAGGGCCAAATGTCAAAGGTCTGATCTGCGTGAGCAGAGGTACAATAGTTACAAATGGGGCAGATGAAAAACTTACCAAGATCATGGCAACATGAGAAAAACGCTCATATGTCTGACATATGTAAGCCAAACCAGTGTCATCTAAGAGGATCTTCTGGAGAATAAATGTGGCAACCTGAAGTAAAAAAAGTAAAACATTCAAATTTACTATCCAACTGTACTCATTTTTCCAAGCATGACCATTAATCAGAAAACTGAGCAAGTAAGGACCCTTGTGTATCTCATACAACTCACTCTACTATATATGCATAGAACAGAAAGTTCACAAATACTATAAAATGGTCATAATTTTTTTCTGAAGACTTTACATGCCTTATGTTTGCAATAAACCTATAAGGTAGATACTATTATTATTTTACATAAAATGAAGGGGAAATTCTAGGTAATTAGCAGATTATAAATGCTGGGAGGCTTTTTCAGTTACTGAACACCAACTATGTGCAGGTATGTGCAGGTTGAAGTCCCAAGTTACAAAGCTACCAAGTGGTAGGGATGAGCTCTAAACACTGTTTTAATACTATAGCTTCCTCTGTGAGCCAAGAAGATTTTAAAGATTTAGCTATGCTTCACTCTTCCAGGGAAGGAAATAAAGCCTTTTTTTTGTAATTTAAAAATTACTTTTTTGGAGACAGAGTCTTGCTGTATAGTTCAGGTTGGCCCTACATAGCCTAGGTTGGTCTCGAACTCATGATCCTGCCTCAGCCTTCCAACTGCTGGGATTATAGGCATATACCACCATGCCTGGCTTGTTCTTAATTTGGAAGTTATTCCAACAATAATAAACTCTGTCTGTAAAGTTTATGTCTAGACTCAATTTCTTCCTTCAATTTAAGGTCATTAACTTTTACACAGATTTAAAAATACTAGTTTAATTCCAATCAGGAAAAAAAAAAAAAACCAAAAAAACAAATCAGGCAATTATGATTCTGTTCCTTGGCTGCTCAAAAAATCAACTGTGTAAATTACTGTTTTACTTTTTTGTAAGTAAAAAGTGTAACATTGTAGGCTGAATAGTAGCCCCCATTAGGTTATCATCAAATCCTGAGGGGAGAGGGGAGAGGGGAGAGGGGAGACAGACTTCATTACAACACAAGCAGAGAACTGAAAAGATTGAAAATTTAAAGTGATGGGAAAACAATGAATATGACAAAGTACTTATATTTTTTTCTTTTCGGTTTTGTGAGACAAGATTTTGCTTAGGTAGTGTAGGCTGGCCTTGAATGCATAGTGATCATCCTGCCTTAGCCTCCCAGGTGCTGGGATCACAGGTATGTATCACCATGCAAGGCTTCCATGACAAAGTACTTATGCCCTATGTCTTACTCTCCTCAGCAATTTGGGAATCACTACATCTACTGTGTTGAGGCATAGTTTGACAACTGGAATCATTTTGAAAGATAAAGAACAGATCATGTACACGAATCTGTGTGCTTGTACTCTCAATAAGCCAAACACAAAGATAAGAGATAGCCAAAAATGGGAAAGTTTCTGAGTGTGCGGATACTGAATCAGTATTGATGCCGCACACTTATTAGCCTGATAAATTCAGAAGGCTAGGTTCTTAAACATTTTGTGTGTTTTGGGGAAGGGGTGTCATATTCCTTTAGGTATCCAAAGACAATCATAGTGAGACCCTGTAACAACCAAATATATTGAAAAAAAAAAAAAGAATTTTATACTTAAGTTATGTCACCATCCATGGTTAAGATCCACAGTAAACAAAAGCTCAAGCACATATACTTGATTGTACATTAAACAATGTCCGGAACAATATGCTTAAGGATTACCTGTAGGAGATGCAGGTTTAAAGCAGAGAGAAAAGTTCAGTGTTTAACTCACATTTGGTCTTTTTCAAATACTGGGAACATTATTTGTTGAAACTGTACTTTCGATTTGATTTGAAACTGTCTCATTGCTATATGTTTATCAATAAAACTTTGAAAAGAAAAAAAAAACAAAAAACAAATACTGGGAACAGAACCTAGGGCTTTTGTTTTTATTGAGACAGGGTCTTACTATGTATGTAGTTAAGGCTGGTCTTGAGCTCATTAGGTAGCCCAGGCTGGCCTCGAACTCCCAGGATTCCTCCAGTTTCATCCTTCCTAGTGCTGGGATTACAGGTGTGTGCGACCATACCCAGTCTGAATTTAGTCCCTCTGCACTGAGCTGCCCCCTGACAGGGTCTTCCTAAATTGCCCATGCTAGGCTCACATTAATACTCCTGCCTCAGCCTCCCACAGTGCTGAAATTATAGGCATACACCACCACACCTGGGTATATCTGGATTTTTCAATGATTTTTAATAGCAATTTTATTGAAGAGAAAAACACTCAGAGGGTTCAAAAAACTGAAAACATGAGGAAAATGATCCTAGACCAAAAAGGTGTTCAAGAGCCAAAACAATGTAGAATGTACCGTTTTGGAAAGCTCACTTCCAGATTCCATAATGCGCAAACACAAAGGAATAATTTCTGTTGTCAATAAAAAGTTGATTACTTCTTGCTCATCTGTTTTCACCAAAGCCCCTAAAGAAAATATGAACAAAGAAAATTACTTGATGAGGGATCAAGTTTGGTCTATCATGTAGTTAGTACTTTAGTTATCAAAATATTTCTAGTGTTATTAGACAATCTTACAATGATAATACTGAGGTCTATTCTCCACTTACTTTAGGTACAGTAACTATATAAAGTGTTGATCATTCATTCTACATTAATCAGTACTAAGGCATAGTCTCAGGTAACAAAGAAATAATGCCAGCCAAAATCCCATTTTAAAGTAGGCATAAACAAACATTCCTCTCTGGCTGTCTTTCCCCTAAAGAGCACAAACATTATAGGGCAAAACCCAGGAGAAAAAGTTCCAAATAAGCAACAACACACTTATGCTAATGTTGGTTCCACAATTAGTTTACTTGTTGGATAGCTACTTGGCCTTTGTAGATCTGGGGTTTTTTTGTTTTGTTTTTTTGGTGTGATACTGGGACTGAATCTAGGGTCTTCATTGAGCTGAGCTACATCCCCAGCCCTTTTTACCTTTTCTTATTTGAGGTGGGTCTCACTAACTGCCTAGTCTGGACTTTACAATCCTTTTGCCTCAGCTTCCCACAGTGCTAAGATTACAGCCATATGTCACCATCTCTATCTCTTGTAGGCCCACTTCTTTATAATTGGTTAGAACAGCTAACTCCTGAAATTCATCCTAATTCTAGCCCCCATATTATCAAGTGATAATGCTGACCAAGTGATATCTTTTCCATCTTGCATACAAGGAAGCAGAACACTAATAAACAACTGTTTCTTGAATTACCCAATATATTCAAAATTCTGATAAGGGCGCTCCTCCTGGCTACTAGAAGTATACCTTCTTCCTATGTCCTCCCATGACAGGGGAACCACCCTGATTTCTCTACTTATAAGGATAGTAATCTTACCATGAGTGTCATTCCCTCCTGTATTCGTCTAAATTTACTTCTCAAGGCCTCATCTCCAAATGCCATCACATTAGAAAACATTTGGTTACAACAACCCACCCCATACTTCTCTACTATAAATTTGTATTTTATTAATCTTTTATTTGGTACAGGGTCTTGCTATGCAGTTCAGAGTCATAAGGATGCTCCTCTCAGCCTCCCCAGCACTGGGATTACAGGTGTGCACCACCATGCCTGGTTTTGGTGGCTGGCAAGGCATACCCAGGATTCAGGGCCAGCATAGCATGTGGTACCGGGGTTCAAACCCAGGTCCTTGCACTTGCCAAGCAGGTACTTAGAACCCTGAGCTACCTAAATTTGTACTTTAGCATAATAGTAGCCAGCATCACAGTAGCTGTGCCTGGGGGATACAGGAAGGAATCTTCATTTTTGCTCACTTGCCATGAAAAAAAGCAAGGCGTGTGCACGTGTGCAAAATTGTCAAACTGGGATTTTTATCCATATAATGCTCTACCAGGTTTTGCACATGTTTACCTGAGTGTGGAGGGATGAAATACACCCACACCCCTCTTCTGTTATGTAAACATGTATTTTACCATAAGTAGAATGTAAGTGGAACTCAGTAGTTATGTCAGGGGAAAGCAAAACACCATCAGTGCATTCATCCACTTCACAGACGAACAGCAAGGTGTGTACTAGAGATCTAAATCAACTGGTTGCCAGGTATGGTGGTCATACCTATGATCCCAGCGCTGAGGAGGCTGAGGCAGAAGTGCTGTGAGTTTGAGGTCAGCCTGGTCTACACAGTGAGCTCAAGACCAACCTAGAGGGGGCCTGCTCCTTAGCTCAGTTCTTTAAATGGCTGCTTCCACAAAGCAGTCAGGATCCCCACAACTCTAGCCAGCCAAACCTGCCCTGAAGGTATTCAGAACAACAACAACAAAAAAGACCAACCTGGACTACATCTGATTTGAAAATGTTCATGTTTCGGTGTTTCAATGCAATATAAGTATGAAGATCATTCATTGTATTCTCTTTACCTTCTAAAAGCCATTAGTATGTTTAAAAAAGGAAGAAATTCAGGTTCAGAAAAATGTGCTTTACCTGCCTACATAATATGCCTGATAAATCTTGGTTCTAAAGGTATCAAATGGGTAAGCCAAAGTTCTTTTCAAACTGCTGCATACTTTGACAAGGAAAATCTATTTTTGCCTTTTTATCTACATTTATGACCTAAGTCTGATAAATATAACTGGTTTACTTCTTTAACTTTTTTTTTTTTGGCTGACCCGGGGATTGAACTCAGGTCCTTGCACTTGCCATTCAAGTGCTTATTCCACTGAACTATCTCCCCTGCTCATTCTTTAACATTTTTATGCAGTCCGTCTGTCATGCACTGTGGTTTCAGATATGCAATAATTTGCACAATGTATTATTCCCAGGTATGCCTTAAACAGGACAAATGTGTTTTTTTTCTATATAGCTTCTTCTTTTTTTTTTTTTTTGGTGGAACCGGGGATTGAACTCAGGCTTGCCAGGGAAGCACTTATTCTACTGAGCCATATCCGGGCCCTCTATATAGCTTCTTGCCTTAATAAATATATAATATAAATTTAAGCAAACTTCTATTTTGAGTATTTGTAAACTATGAAGAAATAAATATTTTGTGGAGTTTGTATTTTGCATACTCCAGGTGAGAAATAAATTTTGAATAAACTTATTTTATCTGAGAAAAAAAAGAAAATGTTTATTCTAAGCATTCATTACATATTTGATATTTTATTTTGATACCTTATTTTCCCACTACATTGCACAATACAGTAGGAAGCTCTTGACAAAACAGGAAGACAAGAAAGGTGACAAAAATGGCCTGCCACATAGGAAAGGAAAGCTAAGCCCATTTGCTGTCTCTGTAAGCAATACATGTACATGGAACATGCAGTCATCATGTGTGAAGACTGCTTTAGGTGTGATGATGGAAATCATATTTTTTTTGTAGCGTTCTACCACTATTTTCATTGTAGTTCATATAGGAATTTATTTGTTATCTTTTAGGTTTTAAAGCCAGTGCACAGCTGATGTAAAGATGTTGATGTTCATTCTAAACACACAATACACATTAAGAATTTAGTATTTTATTGATACCTTACGTTCCTGCTAACCATACGTGGTGTAATATAATAACCTCCTGACAAAACAGCAAGACCAACCATGTCAAATAAGTACATCCTACAAAAAGGTCAAGAAAGCAAAATACATTTGCCATCAGTTTAAGTGATATTTGTATATGGAACATGCTATTATTATGTATGAAGACTGCCTTAGGTGTGGTAATTGAAGATTATTATTATTATTATTATTTGTATTTTAGGGAAGGGTGGTCTCACTACTAGATCAGATTCCAGTGATCCGCCTGTTTACAACCTCCTAAGGGCTGGGATTACAGGTGTGCGCCACCACGCCCAGTCTCAATTGCTGTTTCAGTGCGCCCTGGGGGTGGGGCCGGCTGACAGGCCTGGGGCTTGAATCCCTGGCCCCTGTGCCTACTTGTAGATGCTTTAATCTGCTAAGCTATTTGGCTGGCCCTGAAGTAAAGATTATTTTGAGGGTGGGTAGAGGTCTAATGGTATTTTCACTGTAGTACAAATAGGAATTTTCAGACTTTGTGTACCAAAAAACAAGTTGTTGAAAAATTTTGATGCTTTTTACTTTTTATTTTTTAATTAGGTTGAAGTTATTTAGCGTTCTGTATGCTTCAGTTACTTGAATGTCAGATTGTTTCCTCATATTTGGGAAGTTTTCTGCTATTACTTCTGCCCATATTCTTTTTATATCATTTGTATTGACTCCATCCTTCTCATTGATGCCTATTAGTCTTCTGACATTGTTCATCTTTTCACTTTTTTTTTTTTTTGTGGAACCAGGGATTGAACTTAGGCCCTTGCGCTTGCCAGGGAAAACACTGTTTGTTCATCTTTGCATCATCTTGCAGGTGATGAATTATTTTTTCCTGCATCCTAGTTGTTTTTAAGAGATCCTTTCTTACCTTTTCACTAGCTGCACCAGCATCTTCAAGATCTGAAACTCTGTCTTCACTTTCACTCAAATGGTTTTGCAGGCTTGTGATTGAGATTTTAAGTTCCTCTGTATCTCTTTGACTCTGCTTCACGTGATCTATTTCTTTCCTGTATTGCTCACTCAGGGAATCTGTCATTTTTTTAATCTCTATTTTTTTATCAATGTGTTTAGAAGCAGTTATTAATTCTTTTACTGCAGAGTTTTTTTCAGATTGGGTTTCCTCCATATGTTTCTGTATTTGATTCTTTACTTCAGATGCTATGAATTCAGATTTCTTTTTTTATTTCAGAAATTCTGTTCTGAGTTCCTCTATACCTTTCTGCTGTTGTTTCTTTACTTCCAACACTGTTAATGTATTCATTTCAGCTGAGCTAGTGTCCTCTGCACTTGTTCTGGGTGGGCATTGGGTTTCCCCCATGTTTCTGTATTTGATTC
Source organism: Octodon degus (assembly GCF_000260255.1). Lineage (NCBI taxonomy): Eukaryota > Metazoa > Chordata > Mammalia > Rodentia > Octodontidae > Octodon > Octodon degus. Next base: position 10,471,504 of record NW_004524672.1, read on the forward strand.
TTTACTTCAGATGCTATGAATGCAGAGATTTCTTTTTCTTTCTTTCTTTTTTTAAAAATTTATTTATTATTTATTTGTATGTGTGTGGCCAGCTCAGCCCACCAGGGGGCGGGGCTGGCTGGCATGTGGTGCTAGGGGATTGAACTGTGGTCCCTGTGCTTTGCTAAGCGTGTTCTAAGTAGGTGCTTTAGACCACTGAGCCATCTCACCAGCCGAGATTTCTTTTTCTATTTCAGAAATTGATTCTGCCCTGAGTTCCTCTATACCTTTCTGCTGTTGTTTTTTTACTTCTGACGCTGTTAATGCATTCATTTCAGCTGAGCTAGTGTCCTCTGCACTTGTTCTGGGTGGACTCAGGGCCTGAGATTGCATTTTGCTCCTTCTCTTTCTCACTTCGTATAACACTGCCTTCTGACCTTGGTGTGGAGCTTTGGTGCACTTATATGCTTAACACCTACTGAAATTCAGGTGCAGATCTATTAAGTTTGAGTTTATCCAGTTATGCCTGGCTTGGGTCTAGCTGTTGTGTTCAGTTCCTTCCTGCTGCAGCCCTTGGAAGTGAACCTGTTGTGCCCCTGGCCCAAGGGGGCACTGGGGAGCGCAGAAGCTCTCCCACACACTAGCCGGGCCTGGGCTTGGGCTAGATCTGGGGATCGCGAGTGTTGTAGAAGTTCTCACTCACTTGGCAGGCTTGGGGGCAAGGGCTCCGGAGAAGTCGAGGGGTCCCAAGGGTGCAGTAGAAGGTCTCACTCACATGGTGTTCCTAAGTTTTGGTCCGGAGAGGTCCCACGGGCGCAGGGAAGCCGGAAGCTCTTCCACACATTCGCCAGGCCTGAGCTGGACTGGATCTCTCTCTCTCTTTCTTTCTTTCTTTCTTTCTTTCTTTCTTTCTTTCTTTCTTTCTTTCTTTCTTTCTTTCTTTCTTTCTTTGCAGTACCAGGGATTGAACTCAGGACCCTGTGCTTGCCAGGCAAGCACTTATTAACTGAGCTATCTCCCTGTCTTTGATATTTTTTTTTTATTTTTATTTTTTGGCTAAACCAGGGATTGAACTCAGGCCCTTGCGCTTGCCAGGGAAGCACTTATTCCACTGAGCCATCTCCCTGGCCCCAATGCTTTTTAAGTGTTCAATAAGTATTAAAAATTCAAGACTTTAATTTTTAAAATATTTTTTTCTATTAAGTACTCATTGTTAAAACTCAAAATTAATAATGTATCAATAGAAATAAATCTATAAAGAATAAATATGGGTATTATACATCCACAATGATGCACTTTTCTGACAAATTGGAGTTTGGGGCTACAGAGTAAAGTTCCAACATACAAAAATTTGAAGAGGATACTGTTTAGCCCATAGTAATCAACTTGCTAATTTCCAGAGGGGGAAAAAAAAAGCCTCTTAGGATTCTGTTCATACTGGTCTGAATCTATAGATCAGTTTGAGGAGGGCAAAACATAAAACATCAAAATCCAAACAAGGCTGGGGAGATAGCTCAGCAGTCTAAGAGTTTGCCTGGCAAGCACAAGGACCTGGGTTCAATCCCTGGTACTAGGGCCAGGGAGATAGCTCAGCGGTATAAGTGCCTGCCTGGCAAGCACAAGGTCCCAAGTTTGAGCCCTGGTACCACATGCCATGCCTGACCTGGAACCAGGCATGATGGCGCACAACTTGTAAACACAGCACCGGTAAGGCTGAAACAGGAGATCATTACAAGTCCAAAGCTGCATAGCCAGACTTTATACCAAATAAATAAATGAGAGATCAAAACAAAAACAACAGTGCTAGGAATCAAACCCAGGGTCTCCTGCTTGCTAGGGAAGCACCCTATCTTTGTGATCTACATCTTCTGCTCAAATCTGATGTCTTAACACTGAATTAACAATAAACTTGGTATCATTCTGTCTTTAAGTCTTTATTGATTTTGGAATACTGACCTTATATCCTCTATCCTTTCTAAATTTACTATTTCTAGAAGGGTTTTTTTAGAGGGAGCAGATTCTTTGGGATTTTTCTATATAAGTATGTTATCTGTGAGGAATTTTTTCCTATTTAATATGTAAGGAAATTTTTTTCTCTTGCCTCATTGCACTAAGATGTCTAGTATATTAAACAGGAACTGTTCCAAGGGGAAAAGTATTTAATTTTTTAAAAAAATGTATTTAGTACAGGGTCTACAGAGTCTTACTACACTATACAGATCAGACTTGTAGTGAGCCTCCTGTTTTCAGCCTTCCAAGTGCTGAGATTACAGGCTTGAGTCACAATACCCAGTCTCAATTGCTGTCTCAGTGCATCCCAGGGGCAGGGCCAGCATGGCAGGCCAGGGACTGAACCGGTCTCTGCCTAAGCAGGCACTTTAATCCACTGAGCTATCTGGCTGGCCCTTAAGTATTTAATTTTGATAATTATGATTTTAACTACTGGATTGCTGCTTGCAAAACTTCTGTATTTTTAGTTTGGTGAGAATTTATTTTTGGAGAACTAAGGATAGAACACAGGGTTTCATAAATGCTACCATCATTTTTTTTTTTTAAATGAGAAGTTTAGTTTGGCTTATATGCTGAGAGATTTTATCATGAATGGATGTTGAATTTGTCACACGTTTCTAAAAATTCATTTACAGTCCAGTGTGGTGGCACATGCCTATAACCTCAAAACTCAGGAAGCTAAGACAGAAGGATCATCACAAATTCGAGGTCATCCTGGGCTACCTAGTGAGTTCAGGGCCAGCCTGAACTGCATAGTGAAAGTCTAAGCTCCTGCCTAGGCAAGCGCAAAGACCCAGGTTTGATTCCCTGTACTCCAAGCTGTGCCAGCCCTGCCCCAGGCACACTGGAACCAGCCAACAAGATCAATTGTGGTGGCACACACCAGTTATCCCAGCCCTGGGGAGGCTGAGACAGGAGGCTCACTATGAGTCTGAGCTGTTTAGTGAGACCCTGTACCGAACACATTAAAAAACAAAACAAGGGGCCGGGTAGATGGCTCAGTAGAATAAGTGCTTGCCTGGCAAGCACAAGGGTCTGAGTTCAATCCCCAGTTCTGCCAAAAAAAAAAAAAGAAAAAAGAAAAAAGAACTGTATAGTAAAACCGTCTCAAAAAACAAAACAAAACTTCACTTACAGAAATTACACAGGGCTGGGGAAATGGCTCAGTGGAATAAGCGCTTCCATGGCAAGCGCAAGGGCCTGAGTTCAATCCCCAGTTCTGCAAAAACAAACAAACAAACAAACAAACAAAGAAAAAACCAACAGAAATTATACAACTGATTTTTTGTTTTGTTTTTGTTTTGAGGCAGGGTTTCACTATGCAGTTCAGGCTAGCCCTGTGTCTATCCTCCTGCCTCAGCCTTCAAAGAGCTGGGATTATAGGTGTGTGCCACCATGCCCAGCTGACTGATTTTTTTTTGAAATGCTGCAATGTATTAATATTCCTTATGTATCATTTATATTCAAACTTATACAACAACACCCGAATTATAAGTAAAATATCTTGATTTAAATGATCTTCTACTTATTCCCTCAATGGACTGGAGGAAACAGTTTCTGAAAATAAATGCAAGAACAGACAATTGGCTTAATACCATGTTTTTTCATCTCCTCATCCTAATTTCTTACTGTTTTTTAAGGCATCAACTTACTACAGTGGTTAAAAAAGCAAAAACACAACAGTAAAAATGGGATAATTTAAATCAAAGTCAAGGATGCATTTAGTTTTTTGTCTTTTTTTTTTTTTTTTCTGTGAGACAGGGTCTTACTCTTTAATTCAGGTTAGCCTTGCTCTCACTTTGTATCCTAGGCTAACCTTAAATTTACGGCAACCTTTCTGCCTCAGCCTCCCAAGTATTGGGATTATAGGTGTGTGCCACCATGCCTGTCTCAAGGATGTGTTTTCTTTTGTTGGAATTAAGTTGCTACTTTAAACTCCACATGAGAAATTCTGATAGTTTAAAAGCACAAAAGAATGTACTGGAATAAAGTTCTCAGTAAGATACCACTTGCAGGGAGATATAAAGAGGCAATTAACATTCTTTAAAATTTATGAAATAATGACTCCTTAAAAGTAGAGTTTAACGTGCTGGGTAAGGTGGTGCATTCCTTTAAACCTAGCACTTGGGAGGTGGGAGGTTGATGCATGAGGATCACTGTGCGTTCAATGCCACCTTGGACTACATGGTAAGACCTTGTCTCAAAAGTACCACCCCTCAAAAAAAAGCAAACAAGAATGAAACAAGAAAAACAACAAAGAAAAGCTGAGTAAGATAAACTTGAAAAATGTCTTGAAATTCCAAATTTTAAAATAATATTTTCTGACTCATGGTTTATAAATCATATGGATACATTGGTTGTATATTAAAATAATAAGCCAAAAAAAACCTGTAATCAGGGGCTGGAGAGATGGCTCAGTGGTCTAAGGCACCTACTTAGAACAAGCTTGGCAAAGCATCAGGGACCGCGGTTCAATCCCCCAGCAC